>NC_134696.1:73237183-73537183 GCF_050947455.1 Rhinoderma darwinii
GAACACAAAAGTTATATGCTACACACTAAGGAGCCATACAGCTCCCGTGCACAGTGATCTGCCGTGTGCATGAGTCCTTACTTAGGCAGTATTCGCAGGTGCAGCCTTTGGTCTAGTTGTTTCAAACTAAACACAGAAGTGGATACAATGTGAAAAGCACATATGATTTTATATATATATATATATATATAATATATATATATATATATATATATATATATATAAAGTCTTCATTAGGGCAAAAGGAAGGGTAAAAAAAGAGTCTAGACAATTAAATTATATTTTTTATGCTAGATTTTTGTTTGCGATTTATCTCTCCTCTTCCTGCACAGTGCTGTACATGCATGGTGAAGTGATCAGTGACGGCAGACATAGACCAGAAATGGTCAGGATCAGAGTTGTGTAACCCCTTAGATGCCAGGATCAATAGCAACCAAGGCACTAAAGAGTTTAGATAAAGGGGCTCCCTTTGTCACCCCACGAGTGGTCCCCGCAACACGGTCACAGCGGATGGCTTGCTATGGCACTCAGGGACCTAATAAAGTCCCTATGAGTTTAATACAATAATGCATTGGAATACAGTACATAGGAATAACTATTAAAATTTAAATTTATCAGTAAAAGTCGCCAAGTAGGACAAAAATTCAAAATGCAATTTTGAGAATAAAACATAAGAAATAAATAAATAAAAATAAAATAATAATAATCCTAAAAATATTTTTTTTTAAATTGTGGAATTTATAACTTTTTTGCATTCCCATTTATAAATTAATAAAAGTTACATGATAATGCTTATGCACCTTAAAATTGCACCACTAAAAGATGCAAAAAAACATACATACAGCTATGTTGACAGAAAAATTAAAATGTATGGCTATTGCAATGCTTTGAGGCAAAAACGTTAAAAATAATTGCAGTGACCTTAAAGTGTTAAAATAATATTTTAATTGTTGAAATACTGTAGTTCTTTTGACAGCTTGCTGTGTCGTGAGGTATTGGTGTCCCAAAACTATGTTTTGTACACCACAAAAATTATTTTGGATCAAGTCTTGGAGAAATGAATAACAAAATTGCAATCTATAATGAATCCCGAGTAAAGGGACAACTGCCTGCCCTTTCTAATGACAATACTTCATGTATAAAAAGATGTATGTTTAGTACATAAATTAAAATAGGTTGAGCTATACACTTTTTTCATTATCATCAATATATGTGTGGGTTTGCATTTATACAATACATTTTTGTTGTGGAACTGTGTATAATAACTTGTTGCTTTTCAACTGCTGTTTTATTGTTTTGAGAACGTAATACTTCTCCAAAAGTGAAAATCATCTTAAATAGTAGACATATGACAATGTCCAATCCATGACATAATTATAAGCTTGATATTTTATCTGAAAACTTCACTTACAATTAACCACTGTATTAGCTGTCTGGTCAACACTCATTTTCATTATTTTTATTTTATTTTTTGTTTTTTTTATGTATTTCACTTTTTAGGTAATAAGTCACTAACTTGTGTCTTTACAGGAAAACGTGAAGGAACAAGAGACTCAAATTGATCATAACTTGAACTGGATCAGAGTAATAATGATCTTGGGA
Organism: Rhinoderma darwinii; assembly: GCF_050947455.1. Taxonomy (NCBI): domain Eukaryota; kingdom Metazoa; phylum Chordata; class Amphibia; order Anura; family Rhinodermatidae; genus Rhinoderma; species Rhinoderma darwinii. The sequence continues at coordinate 73,238,786 of NC_134696.1, forward strand.
TCCTTGAGGAAACATCCAGTGTCAATGCAAGAGTTAAAATGAGTATTTGATAGTCTGTAGGTATTGTCAGTGGTCACCTCAACCAAAAATATTTTAAAGTAATTACAAAATGGATCTATTTGATCAAAATAGGTCAGGTGAACATATAAAAAATATTTCAAGCAATTTCGCAAACCACGTATCTCTCACTGATATCTCTACAGATGACCTTATTGCAACATCTGTCATTGGAATCCTGCTGTCTTTACTGTGTGTTACTGGAGTTGTTGGAAACTTTTATACACTAGTGGTAATGTGCATTTCCATGATGACAGCCACATCAATGTACATTCACATAGTCAACCTGGCATTGGCTGATCTGCTTTATCTTTCAACTATCCCATTTATTGTTCACAATAGTTTCGTAAAGGACTGGTACTTTGGAGAAATTGGTTGTAGAGTCCTTTTGAGCTTGGACCTTCTGACAATGCATGCCAGCATTTTCATCTTAACCGTAATGAGCACAGAGAGGTATATTGCTGTGGCTAAGCCTTTTGATACTATGAGAAGGTCAAAAAGTTACAGAAAAACCCTAGCATGTGCAATATGGATTTTGTCCTTCCTTCTGACTTTACCCATGATGTTGATGATACATCAGGAAGAAAGGACATTGGACAATGGAAGCATTAGAAAACTATGCACACCCACATGGAGCGATGAATATTATAAAGCCTATGTTACCGTGTCGTTCACCACCAGCATCCTTGCTCCAGGGATTATCATTGGTTATTTATACACTAAACTTGCAAGGGCCTATTGGATCTCACAGACAAAAAGCCTCCTAAATAGGGAACTTCAAAGGTCTCCAAAACAAAAAGTTATACTTATGATCTTTATTATTGTGCTCGCATTTTGGGCCTGTTTTCTCCCATTTTGGATATGGCAGTTAATACCCCTCTACAGCCAAGGAGGGTTGAAAGTGTCTGTTCAGACAGAAATCTATGTCAACCATCTAGTTACATGTCTCACCTATGGCAATAGCTGCATTAACCCCTTCTTGTACACTTTACTTACGAAAAATTACAAAGAGTATATCCGCAACAGGCAAAAGGGAGGACATGGATCTCTATGTTTGAAGAGTCGCGCAGGATATCCAGAGAACGCTGCAAAAAAAACATTGTCAGGTGGGAGCCAGCAGACTATTGAAATAAGCAGTGAAAAGGTAGCATCAGTAACTCCATAGTCGTCAGAAACAAAAGGTAACATTGTCAAACAATATCAATTCCATTCCTATTATCATTACTATAGGTTAATACTGGGCGAGATGTCAACTACATGTATAAATAGTCACAACATGACAAAGAATAGGATTTTAGACATGCTATTCTCCGCCCAGTACAATTCATAAAGCTGAGGTCACAAAAATTAGAATGGCTAATGGCAAATAAGGGGTACTGGCAGGTAGGCATTGTGTGCCAACTTATTTTATGTTATTCATATGCAGGATTGGTTTACAATTCACAATCTGAATGTTTTTTAACAGGATGACTCAGGAGAAATTTGGCCTGATTTATCAAAATGACTGACAACAGAAACCCTTATAAAAAGTCCATAGCAACCAATCACAGTGTTCATTTTGCCAGAGCAGTTTAAACCCTTCCCCCCTGCATGCATTCTGGGCCCTAATGACCAAGCAAATTTTTTCGTTTTTACATCGTCACATTCAAAGAGCTATAACTTTTTTATGTTCACGTGGACATGGCTGTATGAGGACTTGTTTTTTGTGGGATGGGTTGTATTTTTCAATGGCACTGTTTTGGGGTATATAGAATTTTTTAATTAGCTTTTGTTAACTTTTGTTGGAGGGGGGATATAAAAAAAAAAACAGCAATTTAGCCATTGTTCTATGCATTTTACATTCATGCTGTTTAACGTGCGGCATGAATATCATGCTACCTTTATCCTATGGGTCAGTACGATTATGACAATACCAAATATGTCGAGTTTTTTTATGTTTTACTACTTTTGCTGAATAAAAACACGTTTGAACTAAAATCATTTTATTTTGCATCGCTGCTTTCCAAGAGCCATAACTTTTTTTATTTCTCCCTCAATGTCGCCATATGAGGGCTTGCTTTCTGTGGGACTTCATTGCTACCATTTTGCCATTTTGGTGTACATGGGATTTATTGATTAACCATTTATTATTTTTTTGGGGGGGATGGAAAAAAATAGCAATGTTACAATTGTTTGTTGCGTTTTTTTTTTTACAGCGTTCACTTTGCAGTTTAAATAATATGCTATCTTTATTTTTTTGGGTCATTACAATTGCGGGGATACCATATATGTGTAGTTTTTATTTTACTTTTACACTTTTACTAACTAAAAACATTTTTTTCTGGGGAAAAAATTGTTTTATTTTTTTTTATGTGTACCATTTTATTAATTTTTATTTCACATTAATAATTTTTTCGGTCCCACTAGGGGACTTCACTATGCAATCTTTTGATTGCAGATATGTGCTGGGTGGCAGAAAAAGAGAGTCTCCGCGGGCGCTGCTGCACTTCAATGGGACCAGAGAGACACACAGTTCGGAATAACGATGATGATGTACGGAGGATGAATAATAAATAAATAAATGAATGAGATTTATTGATGCTATGACTACGCATTTCAATGCCGTACCAGCATCTTCATCAGGTCATGAAAAAACACACACAATTCACCGCTTAAATAACAATGCCAATATTGAAAAACCCGCCAATGTGAACGAGGTCAAAGTGCTCAGGTGACGTCACAGTTCAAGGTTTAAAGACCGGATATTCACAGGAAAAAAATAATACAGGAAAGGGCATGTAAAAGAAAAAGAAAAAACGATCAATTGAAATGACAATGATGAAAGGGGAGAGATAAAATTTACAAGAGGTAAACTTAATAAGGTGAGATCAAATTAATATAATAAGAACCATTTGTAATACATCGGTGCGTACATCGCATCCAAAAGGATGCTAGATCAAAAAGCCACCCCGGGGATAACGAAATTATCACCGAAAATAGCCCAAACAGTCCCAAAGCAGAATTTCGATGTGTAGTTTAAAGATCTAAACTTCGGGGTGCAAAAAGTGGCATTTGGAATAAACACACTTTGATGCGCGAGCATCAATATATATGTAATGATAAATGTATACGGGACATCGGTCAGAGGAAATGCTAAACTTTAGATTTAGTATGGAGCCAAAAGTATGAAAATATAAACATGAATATAAAATATATATGCATGGTAGTTAAAATAAAAACAGGGGCTGCATCGGCACTGAAGGAAATTGAACAGAATATCGTATAGTAAAAATTTCTTTGCAATAAAAATACATTAAATTATAAAAGTAATAATAATATATAATCATACAAGTATTAAAAGGTATAAAGACATATAATCATTGTTAAAGCAGTAAAAAGGAACCACCCTCATAGAATCATAGGAAAGGGAACGGCATAACCGGTGAGCTGTAATTAATGACAAAATGAAAATAGAGGCTGGCAAAATGCCATCAATTAAATTTAAATGAAAAGCATAACAGTAGGTATATCTGAGAGGAAGAGCATTGTTAATCTATACGAAAATGACAGTGAATATCGGGAAAAAAACTATATGTAGTATAATGTAATGATATAATAATATAATATTAAATAATGAGTGGGGCTGCGAAGAAAACCAATCAGTGAAATAATTGTTATATTATTTTCTAATCAAGGGCGGACTCCGATACATCATTGAGGCCATCTGGTTGGAGGGTCTTCATTTTGAAGATCCAGTAATTTTCACGCTGTTTAAGCTTACTGAATCGGTTAGTAACATCAAGTGGAATCTGCTCAATAGGCGTAATGAGTATGCTACTAAACTGGCTACTGTGTGTGGTAAAAAAGTGCCGAGAGACACTAAGTTTCAAAAAACCGGTGTTAATATTGAATCTATGGTTATTGATCCTTGTCCGTAAGCATTGCGTAGTACGGCCAATATATTGTAGATGACAAGGGCATTCCAACATATAAACCACAAAAGAGCTTCCACAGTTAAGAAAGCTATTAATATTGAAGGATTCCTTAGTTACTGAAGATGTGTAGGTGGAGGCTTTGTGAGTTATATTGGCGCAACACATACACCGCTGTCGACCACATTTGAAAGAGCCAAGAGTCTTAGGGAGAAAAGTAGAGCAGGACACCATAGGGTTATTTAATCTGCTAGGTGCTAAGATATTTTTTAGAGATTTGGACCGTCTATAGGTGACAGTCGGTTTATCAGGTATTTCTTTTTTTTAAAAAGGATCATTTTTCAAGATGTACCAATGCTTTTCCAGAACCTCTCGGATTTTTTTATTACCAATATTGAATGATGTGATAAAATTATTACTAACATTTTGGTTCCTTTTGATGACTTTTTCTTGCTTGATGCAAGAATCTTGTGAGAGTAAGGAAGCCTTTTGGCGTGCCCCTTTGATGAGACTCAAAGGAAAATTCTTTTCCTTGAATCTCTTTTCTAATAGATTACACTCCTCTTTAAAATCTGTGTCAGTGGTGCAATTCTTTCTCACCCTTCTAAATTGTCCAAAGGGAACATTTTTTATCCATGGGGGATAATGGGCACTTTTAAAATTTAAATAACTGTTAACATCCACCGATTTAAAATGTGTTTTAGTTATAAATTTGTTAGTGGTGGTGTTAAAAGCAATAGTCAGGTCTAAAAAGTCAATAGACACAGCAGAAAAAGTGTGGGTAAAAGATAATCCTAAACTATTCGTATTTAAGGACCCAATGAATGATATAGCCTCAGTCTCATTACCCGACCAAATGAAGAAGAGGTCGTCAATGTAACGCTTATAAAATAAGATTTTACTTTTAAAAGGGTGATCTTGGTAAATGTATTGATCTTCAAAATGTCCCATATATAGATTAGCATAGGAGGGTGCAAACCTTGAGCCCATGGCGCATCCTTTAATTTGATTATAAAATTTATTATCAAAACTGAACGAATTATGATTCAGAATAAAATCAACGCATTTGGTTAAAAATTCAGTTTGATTATCAGGCATACAGGTTTTGGTGGATAGTGTCGACCTAATGACCTCAAGACCTTTGGAGTGGGGAATATTACTGTATAGGGCCGTAACATCAGCAGTCAGAAAATTAATAGGGTACATAGAGTTGGTGACATTTAATGCATGAAGCTCTCTTATTACTTGAGTGGAGTCTTTAAGATATGACTGTAAGCCAACTACTAAAGGTTGAAGGTGAAAGGTCTATAAAATGTGAAAGGTTGCTAGTCAAAGACCCAATACCTGATATAACTGGGCGCCCGAGGGGATTTGTGATGGATTTATGCACCTTTGGGAGATGATATAAAAATGGCATATTTGGGAAGGGCACATTGAGAAAACCCCTTTCCCTTTTAGTAATAACCCCTTCAGAAAAAGCTGTGTCGATGAGGTGAACATATTTAGGTATATGAACAGGTAGAGGGTTTGCTGCTAATTTGACATAAAAATTACTATCGTCCAAAATCCTATAGGACTCTCCCAAGTATTTGTCCCTATCCATAATTATGATTCCTCCGCCTTTGATTGCAGATATAATGATTTGGTATACTTCGTATACCAGAGCATTACTGCCTGTCAGTATAAAACTGACAAGCATTTATTAGGACATACCTCTGGCACGTCCTAAAAGGTATATAGCCTGGGCAGACCTGGGGGCCTTTATTAGGCCCCCAGCTGCCATGGCACCCCATCGTATGCCTGCAATTACATTTGCGAGTCGCTGATAGGTGATAGAGAGTGCTCCGTCCCTCTGTAAACAGCTCAAATGCAGCGGTCGCTAATGACCGTGGTATTTGAGGGATACTGTTAGAGCAGGAGCCCGGCTGCCATCAGACAGCAGAGCCCCGGCTCCAGCCTGCACGGAACACCCGTGCAGGCAGTTGATTAGGCCGCCTTGAAAAGTCCTAGATAAAAGCCCATTAATGGCCGCCGTGAAAAGGCGTATCGGTGGTCATTAAGGGGTTTAGAAATTATAGCTAAGCTCTGATTAGTTGCTATAGTAAACAAGGCCAGTTTTTATAAATGAGACCCATGAGGGCAATATTTCTGTGCGGCAATTGACATAAATGTGTGTTTGACTATTTTCATCATACTAATATATAAAAGGCAAGCCATATTGCCAATGACTCACTAATTCTCTGATTGGCGACGCTGCCCGTATTATACCAGGACAACACTTTCCTAGCAAATTTCCCCAAACTGCAAAGGTGCGGCGTGTGGACCAAAAAGGGGATAGGAAAGTACACCATCTATCAGTGCGACACTGGCCTGTGCAGAAAGGATTGCTCCACAGTGTAACACACATCTATGGATTATTTTATTGTTTTTTTACCCCATTATTATACCACCTGACTATGCCCCTGATGTACTCTGCCCAGCTCACATATGCCACCACATTATAAATGGAAACACCAGCAATACAAAATTACTACCAAGCAAAATCCACCCTCCAAATGCAAAATGGCGCTCCCTCCCCTCTGAACCCTACAGTGTGCACAAATAGCAGTTTACTTCCACATATATGGCATCACCATACCCAGGAGAACCCTTTTAACAATTTTTGGGGTATGTGTCTCCAGTGGCACAAGCTGGGCACAACATATTTGCCACTGAAATGGCATATCTAGGGAAAAATATAAATTTTTAATTTGCACCATCCACAGCGCATTCATTTATGGAAAAGACCTGTGTGGTGAAAATGCTCACTACACCCCTTAATAAATGCCTTGATGGGTGTAGTTTCCAAAATGGGATCACTTCTCAGGGATTTCTTTTATTATTTCACATCTGAGCCCTGCAATTGAGAACCAATACTTTGTAAATTGCCAAATTAGGCCTCAATTTTACATGGTACTCTTTCACTCCTGAGCCCTGTCAAATATCCAGGCAAAAGATTAGGGCCACATGTAGGGTGTTTCTAAAACCGGGAAACACTGCATAATAATTAGACAGCTGACTTGTTATGGTGGCTCCAGCTGGGAACCACATATTGGCATATCTATGGAAAATATAAAATTTTCACTCTGCAGCATCGAGTGCACACTAATTTCTACAAAACACTTGCGGGGTTAACATACTCACTAGGTGAATGCATTGAGGGGTGTAGTTTCCAAAATGTGGTCACTCCTGGGGGGTTTCCAGTATTTTGGTCCCACAGGCGCCCAGAAACCAATCCAGCAAAATCTGCACTCCAGAAGCCAAATGCCCCACCTTACCTTCTGAGCCCTGCCGTGTGCCCAAACAGCAGTTTATGACCCCATATGTTGTATTGCCGTACTCGGGAGAAATTATTTAACAAATGTTGGGTTCTTTTTTTCCTTTATTTGTTGAGAAAATGAAAATTTTTGAGCTAAAGCTACGTATTTCTCCTTCAGTCCTTGTGGAAATGGGAAAAAAATGTGCTAAACATACATTTTCTTTGAAAAAAATTAGATTTTTACATTTCAGGGCCAATTTCCAATAATTTCTGCAAAAAACCTGTGCGGTCAAAACGGATAATTTCCTCAATGGGTGTAGTTTCCAAAATGGGGTCACTTGTGGGGGGTTTCCACTGTTTTGTCCCCTCAGGGGCAATGTAAATGTGACATGGCAAACCATTCCTGCTAAATGTGATCTCAAAAAGCCAAATGGCGCTCTTTCCCTTCTGAGCCCTGCTGTGTGTGCAAACAGCAATTTATGACCACATATGGGATATTGTTTTACTCGGGAGAAATTGCTTTACAAATTTTGTGGTGATTTTTCTCCTTTAGTCCTTGTGGAAATGAGGAAAAAAATCGCTAAACCTACATTTTCTTTGAAAAAATTTCGATTTTAATTTTCACGGCCTAATTCCAATAATTTCTATAAAAAATCTGTGCTGTCAAAATGCTCACTATACCCCTAGATAATTTCCTTGAGGTGTGTAGTTTCCGAAATGGGGTCACTTTTGGGGGAATGCCGCTGTTTTGGCACCGCAGAGCCCTTCAAACATGACATGGTGCCTAAAATATATTGTAAGAAAAATAAGGCCCCAAAATTCACTAAGTGCTCCTTTGATTCTGAGGCTGGTGCTTCAGTCCAGTAGCACGCTAGGGCCACATGTGGGATATTTCCTAAAACCGCAGAACCTGGGCAATAAATATTGAGTTGCTTGTCTCTGGTAAAACTTTCTGTGTTACAAAAAAAATGGATTAGAAATCATTTTCTGCAAAAAAGAAAAAAATGAAATTTGTAAATTTCACTTCTACTTTGCTTTAATTTCTGTGAAACGTCTAAAGGGTTAAGAAACTTTCTAAATGCTGTTTTGAATACTTTGAGGGGGTGAAGATTTTAAAATGGGGTTTCTAATATATAAGGCCCTCAATGCCCCTTCACAACTGAACTGGCCCCTGTAAAAATAGCCTTTTGAATTTTTCTTGAAAATGTGAGGAATTGCTGCTAAAGTTCAAAGCCTTGTAACGTCCTAGAAAAATAAAAGGATGTTCAAAAACGATGCCAATCTAAAGTAGACATATGGGGATGTTAATTAGCAACAATTTTGTGTGGTATAACTGCCTGTCTTACAAGCAGATACATTTAAATCGAGAAAAATACATACATTTTTGCAATTTTTTGCTAAATTTTGGTATTTTTCACAATTAAATACTGAACGTATCGAGCAAATTTTTCCAGTAACATAACGTCCAATGTGTCACGATAAAACAATCTCAGAATTGCTTGGATAGGTAAAAGCATTCCGAAGTTGTTACCACATAAAGTGAAACATGTCAGATTTGAAAAATGAGGCTCTGTCAGGAAGTTTAAAAGTGGCCAAAGTGGGAAGGGGTTAAAATCACGGTACTGGGTGCTATAGAGCCGGAGATATGGGCAGTTAAACACATAGTTGGGAATGCGAGCTGCAGATACAGATCCCATTCCCAACTATGTTTTTAACCCCACAATGAAAAGGCCTTAATGATCAGCTAAATTTTTTAATTTTTGCTACTTTACCCTTCAGTGACCAAAATATATATATTCTTTTTCCATTGGCGTGGCTATATGAGGCCTTGTTTTATGCGGGAGAAAGTTTTTTTTCTGCCTGGTTTAGGGGTAGAAAGAAAATACATTTATGCGTCATGAATATGGGAAAAAGTGATTTTCGGCATTGTTTTTTGGTTTATTTTTTATCTTGTTCATGTTTCACACTAAATAACCTATTAAATTAATTCTTCAGGTTATTATGCTCATGTAGATGCCTAAGGCTTTGTTCACATACGTGTTGTGCCTTTCGTTCTAGCGGATCCATCAGAGGTCCATAAAAGCGCAAGTAAATGTTTCAGTCAAAAAAACTGTTGATTTCAAAGGGTTTTGATTTTGCATCAGTTGTGCTCAGTTAGGCTCTGTTCCGTCAAGTTTTCATTTTTTTTTTACTAAAGCAATAGCGTAGTCTGCTGCGCTATTGTTTCCGTCAAAAATTACGGAAACTTGACAGAATGGACATTTACGTTTTTTAACCATTGAAATTAATGTATGACGGATACAAACTAATATACCATCCGTTTGTATCAGTTATGCATTACGTTTAACGGATCCCTTTTTTTTCTGCACATGCGCAGACTAAAAATGAAAGCAAGAAAGATGCAAAGATAAAAACAGATCCATTAAAAACGGAGTATAACTGATGACAAACTGACACAAATGGAAAGAAAATAATCAGTTTATTGTCTGTATCGAGTAAACTGATCCGCCAAAAAAAACCAACATATTTTACCTTCTGTTGCATTCAGTCTGGCATCCGTCAGTCTGTCCTTTTTTTTGTTATTTCAACGGATCTGCTAAAATGGATGCCACAACGCAGTTGTGAACAAAGTCTAATATATACAGGTTTTTTGTTTTTATGTAAATGTATGGGCAGTAAAATAATGTTTTCCGATCCCAGCTGTACCCATAAGGCTTCTCTAAGTAAAGGAGCTGTCAATTACAGCTCCTGCTTAGAGGATAAGCGCTCACAAGAGCCCTCATCAGCCTCTTTTACAGCTACGCCAAAAGACTTTGCTGTAAGTACCTGCACCACCTGCCATCAAAAGACAATGGACTGTCGGGAAGGGGTTAACTGCCTGTATCTCTGGTTTTGTAGCACATAGAACTGCGATTCTCTAGAGCTGAGGTTCTAATATTTAAAACGAAACCAGAATATATTTTACCAGTGTTTTGAGAGTGAATGATCAGAACAGGAGATATAGAGGAGGGGAAAAGTTACTGATAAGTGGAGAAAGAGGAATTTGTCTGTAATTAAATATATTACAAAGTTTCTTATATTTGCTTGTACTATTGATTTATGATAACAATTGAAACGACAGTTACACTTTAATATAATACCACCATACCAGTCATACTCCCTTCCGTCTGTCCCCCAGTTCATGCTCACCTACCAAATGTATGTATGAAACAGGGACAAATGGAAGATAGTATTACTACAGGGTCAGACTACACAGGGTTTGTTTGGTATTTAGTAGCTCCTTTTTAAATGCAAAGTCTGGACATTTCTATAAATACAGTAAATGTCACATAATTTATCCAGACCGAAAACTGCTTGCAAAACGGAAAAGTCATATATACACTACCGTTCAAATGTTTGGGGTCACCCAGACAATTTTGTTTTTTCCATGAAAACTCACACTTATATTTATCAAATGAGTTGCAAAATGACTAGAAAATATAGTCAAGACATTGACAAGGTTAGAAATAATGATTTTTATTTCAAATAATAATTTTCCCCTTCAAACTTTGCTTTTGTCAAAGAATGCTCCATTTGCAGCAATTACAGCATTGCAGACCTTTGGCATTCTAGCTGTTAATTTGCTGAGGTAATCGGGAAAAATTTCACCCCATGCTTCCAGAAGGCCCTCCCACAAGTTGGATTGGCTTGATGGGCACTTCTTGCGTACCATACGGTCAAGCTGCTCCCACAACAGCTCTATGGGGTTGAGATCTGGGGACTGCGCTGGCCACTCCATTACAGATAGAATACCAGCTGCCTAAATAGTTCTTGCATAATTTGGAGGTGTGCTTTGGGTCATTGTCCTGTTGTAGGATGAAATTGGCTCCAATCAAGCGCTGTCCACAGGGTATGGCATGGCGTTGCAAAATGGAGTGATAGCCTTCCTTATTCAAAATCCCTTTTACCTTGTACAAATCTCCCACTTTACCAGCACCAAAGCAACCCCAGACCATCACATTACCTCCACCATGCTTGATAGATGTCGTCAGGCACTCTTCAAGCATCTTTTCAGTTGTTCTGCGTCTCACAAATGTTCTTCTGTGTGATCCAAACACCTCAAACTTCGATTCGTCTGTCCATAACACTTTTTTCCAATCTTCCTCGGTCCAATGTCTGTGTGCTTTTGCCCATATTAATCTTTTCCTTTTATTAGCCAGTCTCAGATATGGCTTTTTCTTTGCCACTCTGCCCTGAAGGCCAGCATCCCGGAGTCACCTCTTCACTGTAGACATTGACACTGGCGTTTTGCGGGTGCTATTTAATGAAGCTGCCAGTTGAGGACCTGTGAGGCGTCTATTTCTCAAACTAGAGACTCTAAAGTACTTGTCTTGTTGCTCAGTTGTGCAGCGGGGCCTCCCACTTCTCTTTCTACTCTGGTTAGAGCCTGTGTGTGCTGTCCTCTGAAGGGAGTAGTGCACACCGTTGTAGGAAATCTTTAGTTTCTTGGCAATTTCTCGCATGGAATAGCCTCTAAGAACAAGAATAGACTGTCGAGTTTCACATGAAAGCTCTCTTTTTCTAGCCATTTTGAGAGTTTAATCGAACCCACAAATGTAATGCTCCAGATTCTCAACTAGCTCAAAGGAAGGTCAGTTTTATAGCTCCTCTAAACAGCAAAACAGTTTACAGCGGTGCTAACATAATTGCACAAGGGTTTTCAAGTGTTTTCTAATCATCCATTAGCCTTCTAACACAGTTAGCAAACACAATGTGCCATTAGAACACTGGAGTGATGGTTGCTGGAAATGGGCCTCTATACACCTATGTAGATATTGCATTAAAAACCAGACGTTTGCAGCTAGAATAGTTATTTAGCACATTAACAATGTATAGAGTGTATTTATGATTAATTTAATGTTATCTTCATTGAAAAAAAACTGTGCTTTTCTTTCAAAAATAAGGAAATTTCGAAGTGACCCTAAACTTTTGAACGGTAGTGTATATACACTATCGTTCAAAAGTTTAGGGTCACTTACAAATTTCCTTATTTTTGCAAAGAAAAGCACAGTAAAGTGGGAGATTTGTACAAGGTAAAAGGGATTTTGAATAAGGAAGGCTATCACTCCATTTTGCAACGCCATGCCATACCCTGTGGACAGCACTTGATTGGAGCCAATTTCATCCTACAACAGGGAAATGACCCAAACAGTGGCGGATTAAGTAGACCATGGGCCCTGGGCTGTTACCCAAACTTGGGCCCCCCTTCCTCACCGCCGGCCTGCCACGCCGTAACTATTTTTAACACTACCTTTTTGGGCAAGCATTAACAGTGTTACGATTTCCCTTGTCACAGCGCGGTGTCCCTACATACTGACAGTATCACACTGTGCAGGGACACAACCTCCTGACAAGGGGAATTGTCTATCAGTCCTGGACTGCAGAAAGACTTTTTGTGAAATACTAGGATTTCCTATAGTAAACATGTCAGGAGAGGTGACAGATTCGCTATAAATCTAGCGACTCACAGGTGACGACGTCTCAGATTCTAGTAGTTTTTTTCCTCTTTTCTTCTCCATCCGGTCCAGCGCTCATGACGACTTCTCCCGTCCATGACTCATTTCTGCAGAATTTGCCACTCAGACATCTCCTCACTTTTCCAACATTTCCACACCTATAAACGAAAATAAATTTATCATGGTGCCACATACTGTACCCCTAAATATAATAGCACCAAACACTGCGCGCCTGAATATAATAATACCACACACTGTAAAACACCACATACACACAGCCCCCTGTACATAGTGCCACACACAGCCCCTGTAGATATTAGACACCCCCATAGATATCGCCATACACAGCCCCCTCTATATATCACACATCCCCCCGTAGAGAGCGTTTCACACAGCCCACTATAGATAGTGCCATACAGCCCCCCTGTAGAGAGCGCCACACAGCCCTCCCCCTCTTGTAAATAGCACCAAAAAGCCCCCCTATAAAAAGCGCCACACACATACCACTGTGGATAGCACTACACAGCCCCCCTTGTATATAGTGCCACACAGCGCTCCCCCTTGTATATAGTGCCACACAGCTCTCCCCCGTGTATATAGTGCCACACAGCGCTCCCCCTTGTATATAGTGCCTCACAGCGCTCCCCCTTGTATATAGTGCACTAGGTTATGTACACATTTAAAAACGTTATATTATAATTATATATATTGTGACAGACCATGTGGAGAGGTTGTGGATAGGGTCTATATTTCCCCAAGATTTCTGTCTTCTACTCCATCCACACAGTCCTGGTCTTGGGCTGTCTAGCTATTAATCAGGGGTCAGGTGTGATAGCCCTTTAAAAAGGCTGCAGTTCAGTCACACTCTCTCTCAGCCTGGGGAAAGGAGCTTGTGAGAGCAAACCGACTGCGTTCATAATAGGTTGTATGTCTGCATGGTTTATGGTGCCAGGCATTAGGCCTGCACTGTGTTAGTTAGGATACGTGACTGCATAGTTAGTGCCGGACAGGCATAGAGTTTTCTTTTGTTTGTTTTCTTTTAAATTTCATGTACAAACCTGTAAATAAAACTGGCTGAGGCCAGTAGTACCACATCTTTGCTGTGCGGACTGAAATTTACTGGCGTGTTTGATACCGAGTGCCCGTCTACCACAGGAGACGACTGTCCCGCTACCTAATTCCCTTACAATATATATATATATATATATATATATATATATAGTATGTGTGTGTATCAGTGTGATTGATTGATTGATTGATTTTATTAAAAAATATTTTTACTTTTTGAGATACAACTGCGTTGTATCCTGTATCCGTCAGGTCAGCAGGACTGACAGGATCAGTGACACGCAGGATCCACCTCAAATCTATCACATCTAAGATTATAATTTAGCGCAGGGCCCGTTTCACTGATCCTGTCAGTCCTGTTGACCTGACGGATACAGGATACAAAGCAGCTGTTTCTCAAAAAGTGAAAATATTTTTTAATAAAACGTAATTACAAAGTTGCACCAAACACACATTTTTATTAAAAAAAAAAAAATCTGACATGATTTTTGCGACGTTTTTTCCGTAGACAATGCAGGTTTAGTTTTTTATCGTTTTTATACACACCTTTTTTGCTATTTTAGAATTTTTATTCATAAAGTTTGAAAATAAGAGTAAAAAAATAAGTTTTTTTACGTTTCAGCTATTTTTTTTTGGTAATAACATAGTTTTACCCTAAAATAGACCTTTTATTTGTAATCGTCATTGTTTACCGTAAATTTTAATATATTGCATGTCTATATTAGGGTAATTGGGTCAGCGCTAGCGTTACAACAATGATTGGCAGGGGGAACGTTTTTTTTTGGGGTGGGTATTTTATGTGTGTTTATTATTTAATTTTTTTTTGCACTTTACTTTATTATTTTTTTATTACTATGGTCTGTCCCTCAAAGGTCAAAAAAGACCTTTGGGGAACTTTATATATATTTTTTCTTTCTTTTACACCATGTTTTTCCACTGTAACTGGGACTGCACAGCAGCCCCAGTTACAGGGGAAATTAGCCCTCTCATAGTGACGATTGTCACTAATAGGGCTGTGCTGGGTCTAGTAAGACCCAGCAGCAGCGTGCCACTAACGGCACCCGGCGATCATGTGACCAGTCACATGATCACCGGGAGGAATAGAGACAGCGGCGTTGCTGCTGTCTCTATTTCTTTACATAGCGTTCATTGAGCGCTGTGTAAAAAGACATCGGAGAAGACAGAAGCAGCGAAAGCTGCTTCTGTCTTCTCCTCAGGGTCCCCGGCAGTCACTGACAGTCGGAGACCCGACATTCAGCTGCCCGATCGCGTGGGCAGCAAGTTAAAACCCGAGCCGTAGAAAGTCTATGGCTCGGGTTTTAAGGACCCATCCCTGACAGCTGGCCGTAAAAATACAGCTTTGGAGTAACAGAACAGCCTTCCGTCGCTATTGACTGAATCAGATTTATTGTCATATATACACTACCGTTCAAAAGTTTGGGGTCACCCAGAAAATTTTGTGTTTTCCATGAAAACTCACACTTATATTTATCAAATGAGTTGCAAAATGACTAGAAAATATAGTCAAGACATTGACAAGGTTAGAAATAATGATTATTATTTCAAATAATAATTTTCTCCTTCAAACTTTGCTTTCGTCAAAGAATGCTCCATTTGCAGCAATTACAGTATTGCAGACCTTTGGCATTCTAGCTGTTAATTTGCTGAGGTAATCGGGAGAAATTTCACCCCATGCTTCCAGAAGCCCCTCTCACAAGTTGGATTGTCTTGATGGGCACTTCTTGCGTACCATACGGTCAAGCTGCTCCCACAACAGCTCTATGGGGTTGAGATCTGGTGACTGCGCTGGCCACTCCATTACAGATAGAATACCAGCTGCCTGCTTCTTCCCTAAATAGTTCTTGCATAATTTGGAGGTGTGCTTTGGATCATTGTCCTGTTGTAGGATGAAATTGGCTCCAATCAAGCGCTGTCCACAGGTTATAGCATGGCGTTGCAAAATGGAGTGATAGCCTTCCTTATTCAAAATCCCTTTTACCTTGTACAAATCTCTCACTTTACCAGCACCAAAGCAACCCCAGACCATCACATTACCTCCACCATGCTTGACAGATGGCGTCAGGCATTCTTCCAGCATCTTTTCAGTTGTTCTGCGTCTCACAAATGTTCTTCTGTGTGATCCAAACACCTCAAACTTCGATTCGTCTGTCCATAACACTTTTTTCCAATCTTCCTGTGTCCAATGTCTGTGTGCTTTTGCCCATATTAATCTTTTCCTTTTATTAGCCAGTCTCAGATATGGCTTTTTCTTTGCCACTCTGCCCTGAAGGCCAGCATCCCGGCGTCGCCTCTTCACTGTAGACGTTGACACTGGCGTTTTGCGGGTACTATTTAATCAAGTGTAGCGCCCATGGCCGCGGGACGTCGGGTTCACTCACCTCCGGACGCCCGCAGCCATGGATCTGTGAGCCATGGGCCTCCGTCTCCCTCCTAGGAGATGCCAGCGCTCACTTCCGCTCCGTCCGGCCGGGTCCCGTAGGGTGCGCGCGCACGCTCGCGCCCGCTCTTAAAGTGCCAGCTCGCGCACATGAAAACAATGTTCATTAACCCACATGATTTCCTGCCTTATAAGAATGCCCCAGCCCTTCTGATCCTTGCCTGAGCGTTGTTAGTCTTTCCCTGTCTGTCTCGCAAATGGTCCCTTAGTGTCTCCCGTTCCAGCTGTTACCCGTGCCCTGTTACCGTTCCTGTATTCCGCATTGTTCCTGTGCCTACCCGTGTTCAAGTGTCATCTGCCACGTCAAGTGTCATCTGCCACGTCAAGTGCCATCTGCCACGTCAAGTGTCATCTGCCACGTCAAGTGCCATCTGCCACGTCAAGTGTCATCTGCCACATCAAGTGCCATCTGCCACGTCAAGTGCCATCTGCAACGTCTAGTGCCATCTGCTCATCGGATACTGCCCGCCACGTCTGGCGCCACTTTCCGCACCTGCCTCCATCCGTGCTGAAGACACAGTCACCGTCCGGACTATTTCAGGTACCTAAGCATTACTGTCTGCTATCTTGCTTTCACATAGACTGTGACCTGGTCAGCTGCCTCCCCGCTACGGCGGAGCGGCCTAGTGGGTCCACAAACCCAGTGTCCGTGACAGTACGCTCAGGCCATGGAACCCGCTGGCCAGCCCAAGACCCCAGTACAGAAGATTCAGACAGAGATGCATGACCTACGCACTCGTCAGGATCAACTCCTTGAGGCGATGAATTCTATTCTGGTCCGCCTGGATCTACTCGCTGTTCCACCCCCGGTTCTTCCTCCAGAAGCTGTTGCCGTGCCACTGCCTGTTGCTCCCCCTGTTTGTTCCGGATCCTCCGTTCCTCTGCCTCTTCCTCCTCGCTATGACGGTGACCCCAGAGCATGCAGAGGATTTCTCAATCAATGCACGGTGCATTTTAGGCTACGGCCTCATCTCTTCCCCTCCGAGGAGGCTAAAGTAGTGTTCATTATCTCCCTCCTCACTGGCAAGGCCCTCGCATGGGCAAACCCAATCTTGGAGCAAAAAGGACCTGTATCCGCGGACCTAGCCTTGTTCCTGCAGTCCTTTCGTGCCGTGTTCGAGGAGCCGGGTCGAACATCCTCTGCCGCAGCCACTCTGTTGACCCTCAAGCAAGAAGGCTCCACAGTAGGGGAGTATTCGATCTCCTTCCGTACCCTAGCAGCCGAACTGGCATGGAACAATGAAGCACTGGTGGCGACCTTCTGGCAGGGACTGTCCTCTCACATCAAGGACGAACTGGCAGCCCGCGACCTTCCTTCTACCTTGGATGCCCTCATCCTGTTAGCCACCCGGGTTGATATGAGAATCCGGGAGCACTCTCAAGAGGTTCGTCAGGAGAGCCGGGCCCACAGACCAGCACCCCCTGCCCAGAGACCACAATTGTCCACCCCTAGTGCGCTACCTGAGGAACCCATGCAGGTAGACAGAGTCCGGTTATCTGAACAGGAGAAGCAGCGCAGACGCTCCTCTGGACTTTGCATGTATTGCGGCCTCAAGGGTCATTTTGTGCGTCAATGCCCACAGAAACCGGGAAACTCCAGTACCTAGGGTTGGTTGGAGAGGCAACTCTAGGTGGAACGTCTCCAAACATTAAAACCTCTTCCAAATTATCGATACCTGTGGCCATCGTCACCGGACAGGCATCACATCCTTCCTCCGCCTATCTTGACTCTGGAGCGGCTGCTAATTTTATCCACCAAGATCTAGTGGATCGGTTTCAACTACCCACAGTCCGTCTGGGGAGAACAGATCTCCTTCCTGGTACTACCCAAGGCTATCAATCCTATCCTGCTGGGTCTGCCTTGGCTCCGTCTACACGCCCCGACACTCGACTGGAGTTCTGGAGAAGTTCTTCAATGGGGTTCCAGATGCCATAGCCATTGCCTGTCACAAGTCCGTCCTGTTGTGCCCTCTCTGCCGCAGTCACTCTCCAATCTACCTTCTCAGTATGCCAGTTTTGCGGATGTCTTCTGCAAACGAGAGGCTGAGACGTTGCCTCCACATCGGAATTATGACTGTCCCATTGAACTGGTTCCCAATGCTTCTCTTCCCCGTGGACGAGTATATCCTCTCTCCTTGCCAGAGACTTTATCGATGTCAGCCTATATCAAGGAGAACTTGGAGAGGGGTTTTATTCGAAAATCTTCCTCCCCGGCCGGGGCAGGATTCTTCTTCGTTAAAAAGAAAGATGGATCTCTCCGACTCTGCATTGATTACCATGGTCTCAATCAGATCACGGTCAAAAACAAGTACCCGTTGCCACTCATTTCCGAGCTGTTTGATCGCATACGAGGAGCCAAAAATTTTTCCAAGCTAGATCTGCGAGGGGCCTATAATCTAATCCGGATTCGCCGGAGTGACGAATGGAAGACGGCATTTAACACCCGCGATGGGCACTACGAATACCGAGTGATGCCCTTCGGACTGTGTAACGCTCCCGCAGTATTTCAGGAGTTCGTTAATGACATCTTCCGAGATCTCCTCTACATATGTGTTGTAGTTTATCTCGATGATATTCTAATCTTCTCCCCAGATCTGATGACCCATCGGAGGCATGTTCGTCAAGTTCTTCTGCGACTAAGAGGGAATCGCTTGTATGCCAAGTTAGAGAAATGCACCTTTGAAAAGAGGTCTCTGCCCTTCCTGGGCTATGTCATCTCGGATCAAGGCCTTAAGATGGACCCTGAGAAGTTAAAGTCTGTCCTGGAATGGCCACGTCCTCAAGGCCTAAGGGCCATACAGCGGTTCCTTGGTTTCGCCAATTTCTACCGGCAGTTTATTCCGAACTTTTCTTCTCTGACGGCCCCCATCTCTACCCTTACCAAGAAGGGTGTGAACGCCATGGTGTGGACACCGGAGGCAGAGTCCGCATTCATTAGCCTCAAGAAAGCCTTCACTTCAGCTTCGATCCTCCATCACCCTGACATATCTCGGCAGTTCTCACTGGAAGTGGACGCTTCCTCTGTTGGTGCAGGCGCACTTCTGTTCCAGAGGAGCTCCAAACGAAAGGCAGTAGTGTGTGGCTACTACTCAAGACTGTTTTCCTCTGCTGAGCGCAATTATTCCATTGGAGATCGGGAGCTACTGGCTATCAAATTGGCCCTGGAGGAGTGGAGACATCTTCTGGAGGGCGCTGCTCACCCCATTCTGATCTTCACCGACCACAAGAATGTCACTTACCTTCAGTCCGCTCAAAGACTGAATCCTTGTCAAGCCAGGTGGTCACTGTTCTTCACCCGTTTCCAATTTCTGCTCCACTTGGACTTCGTCACGGACCTTCCTCTCTCGGCAGGATGCAACACCATCTGGGTGGTGGTGGACCGGTTCTCTAAGATGGCACATTTTATCCCGCTGACCGGCCTACCCTCTGCTCCTCGACTGGCAAGCTTCTTCATTCAGCACATCTTCCGCTTGCATGGCTTGCCTCTTCACATTGTGTCCGACCGGGGGGTTCAGTTTACCTCCAAGTTCTGGAGAGCCCTCCGTAAACTCCTGGATGTGAGTTTGGACTTTTCCTCTGCCTATCACCCCCAGTCCAATGGGCAAGTTGAGAGGATCAACCAGATCATGGAAAATTATCTCCGCCACTTCATCTCTTCACAGCACGATAACTGGGTACAGCTTCTACCATGGGCGGAGTTTTCTTATAATAACCACACAAGTGAGTCCACCACCTCCACTCCGTTTCACATCGTGTACAGTCAACATCCCAGAGTTCCTCTTCCAGTGTCGACTTCATCTCAGGTACCCGCTGCTGACTCTGCATATGGGGACTTCCTGCAAATCTGGCAACAGACCCGGTCCTCTATTTTGCAGGCGGTAGATCGCATGAAGCGTAAGGCAGATACCAAAAGAAGAGAGCCGCTTCAGTATCTTCCTGGGACTAAAGTCTGGCTGTCCTCTCGAAACATTCGCTTGAGGGTGCCTTCATACAAGTTTGCTCCCAGGTTCCTTGGTCCCTTCGAGATCCTGCAACAAATTAACCCTGTTTCCTATAAGCTGCGGCTGCCCCCTACCCTCAGAATCCCTAACTCCTTCCATGTGTCCCTCCTGAAACCAGTGGTCCTGAACCGCTACAGCAAGACCTCTATTTCCACAGTTGCTTCCAGCGGTCCTTCTGATGTATTCGAGGTAAAGGAGATCCTGGACCGCAAGAGGGTTGGAGGAAGGACTTTCTATCTGGTGGACTGGAGAGGGTTTGGTCCTGAGGAGAGGTCCTGGGAGCCAGAAGAGAACCTCAGCGGCCCTACTCTTATTAAAAAGTTCCTCTCTCACTCTGGTCCCAAGAAGAGGGGGCGTAAGAGGGGGGATACTGTAGCGCCCATGGCCGCGGGACGTCGGGTTCACTCACCTCCCGACGCCCGCAGCCATGGATCTGTGAGCGCTTGCCTCCGTCTCCCTCCTAGGAGATGCCAGCGCTCACTTACGCTCCGTCCGGCCGGGTCCCGTAGGGTGCGCGCGCACGCTCTTAAAGGGCCAGCGCGCGCACATGAAAACAATGTTCATTAACCCACATGATTTCCTACCCTATAAGAATGCCCCAGCCCTTCTGATCCTTGCCTGAGCGTTGTTAGTCTTTCCATGTCTGTCTCGCAAATGGTCCCTTAGTGTCTCCCGTTCCAGCTGTTACCCGTGCCCTGTTACCGTTCCTGTATTCCACATTGTTCCTGTGCCTACCCGTGTTCAAGTGTCATCTGCCACGTCAAGTGCCATCTGCCACGTCAAGTGTCATCTGCCACGTCAAGCGCCATCTGCCACGTCAAGTGTCATCTGCCACGTCAAGTGCCATCTGCTACGTCAAGTGTCATCTGCCACGTCAAGTGCCATCTGCCACGTCAAGTGCCATCTGCCACGTCAAGTGCCATCTTCTCATCGGATACTGCCCGCCAAGTCTGGCGCCACTTTCCGCACCTGCCTCCATCCGTGCTGAAGCCACAGTCACCGTCCGGACTATTTCAGGTACCTAAGCATTACTGTCTGCTCTCTTGCTTTCACATAGACTGTGACCTGGTCAGCTGCCTCCCCGCTACGGCGGAGCGGCCTAGTGGGTCCACAAACCCAGTGTCCGTGACATCAAGCTGCCAGTTGAGGACCTGTGAAGTGTCTATTTCTCAAACTAGAGACTCTAAAGTACTTGTCTTGTTGCTCAGTTGTGCAGCGGGGCCTCCCACTTCTCTTTCTACTCTGGTTAGAGCCTGTTTGTGCTGTCCTCTGAAGGGAGTAGTACACACCGTTGTAGGAAATCTTTAGTTTCTTGGCAATTTCTCGCATGGAATAGCCTTCATTTCTAAGAACAAGAATAGACTGTCGAGTTTCACATGAAAGCTCTCTTTTTCTAGCCATTTTGAGAGTTTAACCGAACCCACAAATGTAATGCTCCAGATTCTCAACTAGCTCAAAGGAAGGTCAGTTTTATAGCTCCTCTAAACACCAAAACTGTTTACAGCGGTGCTAACATAATTGCACAAGGGTTTTCAAGTGTTTTCTAATCATGCATTAGCTTTCTAACACAGTTAGCAAACACAATAGGAAATTCCTAAGTGACCCTAAACTTTTGAACGGTAGTGTACATATACATATATATATATATATATATATATATATATACACACACACACACCCACATATATATATATATATATATACATATATATATATATACAGACAAAATACAAAGCATTTGGTATTCAAAGTTTAGTGAACTAATAATTTTTCCTTTTATTTTCTGTTTTCTTACCTTTAGGTCCAGTATGAACAAGAAAAAATGAACCTCATGAATTCTCTGTAACTGACTCCACAGTAAATATTTCACTTTAGGGAATAAAGCTTGCATAACCTACCAGCAGAGGCAAGGAACCCATTGAAAATGTAACAATATCATAAATCTAGACATCAGACAGTATGAGTTTAAAACTATAATAACAACTTTGGTTCTCTACACTTTTCCCTTGAGAAGAAAACACAGAAAATAGCAACACATTTGAACTGGTTGTTGCTTGTAGTTGCTCTTTTGAGTCCTGATTTAAAGGGAATCTGGCATGCAAATTATTTGCAAAGTATAACTTATATTTATATATAAAATTTATAAATGCTTATTGTGCTTTGATCACCATTGAACATCCTTTTTTTTCGGTGTAACAGTCCCATGTCAGTTACAGAAAGAAGCATTAGGACACATTCACATGTACTACCGTAGTAGTGGAGGAAAAGACAACACTACAATGGAAAAACTACAACTAGGCTATGTTCACACCTGCGTCGATGTGTTCCATTGTTCTGCTCCGTCAGAGGAGCAGAACAGGGGATTAACAGAAGCAACGGTTCCGTTGACTTTAATGGGATCTGTCGCCTTTCTGTCAGGGTGTCCGTGATTTTACCGGAGGCAATAGCGCAGCATCCTGTACTATTGTCTCCGATAATCTGCGGTAAACCTCTGCCAGATCTGCGATGGAGGTCACTAGCGGATCCTCCAATGCAGATGTGAATGAGGCCTAACATTGAAAATAAACCATGTACAGTTTTTTTTTTCTTTAGAAGTAGTTCGAGGAATGCTACTGCAATTCTTAGGAAACCCACATAGTGATTTTTACATGCAGCAGTGTATACCCCAGATTTTACTTCATAAAAGTCAATGGAGGAAAATAACAACAAAACTATGAGGAAAGTGCAAAGGATAGGACATTGCCTACAACACTTGGACTTTTCGATATCCTGTTCTTTACAATGTAACATCTGGCCACTGCTATAAGTTACCACAGCGGCCAAGCCACAAAAACGATAGTATGTGTGAATGTGCCCTAAGAGATGTGGTGATAAGAGATATATAAGACATGTGGTGATCACTGAGAGGGTTAATAGTATGTAGGTAATTTTGTCTTTCATTTATGCTTCATCCACTTAGTAGTAAATCGGCAATCTTCTACATCACGTCATCGGTAGATCTGCTCTCCCATACTTCTGTCTAGATCAAATGAGGATTAAATCTTGGCACAATGGGGAATGGAAACATTGTTCCGCAATTTTATTTTATGGTTTTATCCAACAGATTAAACCATGATACTCTTTGTATGGTTTCTCATACGGCATTTACCCACATTTTCGGTAGCATTTTTCTGCTCATTTTTAGGTCAAAATGCTACAAACACAGAGTTTGGTTTTTGAAGTTTTTTTGGTTCAGTGCAGTTTTTTTAGGAATTTTTTCTATAGGCTTCTACATCGGACTTAAGAAACACCAGGAAAAAGGCATGTACAGGATAAAAAATGTGACCAAAAATGCAGGGGAGTAGCTAAAGGCTCAGGGGCCCTGATGCAGGGGTCCGGATGCAAAAGTTCATATTGCCCCCCCCCCCCAAACTTCTCATGACCGACAGCCCGCAGCTTTCAGTTGCATCGCTGGGTCTCCTAAGTGATCCAACAATGAAGAACTAGCAGCCGGGGGCATCGCTAAGGTCTGAAAATGTCAGGGGAAATAGCCCCAATACATATGCCCCCCCCCAAGAAAATGTGTGTGTGAATATGTGTGTGTGTGTGTGTATATGTGTGTGTATAGGAGACAGCATATGTATAGCACTACGACCCTATAAACTATGGATAGGATTAGATACAGTGGCTCAACAGACAGTATCACACATGATTGGATTAGATAAACAGCTCCGCAGACAGTATCACCCATGATATAATTAGATACATGGCACAGCTCACTGACATTGCGGCTCTAGCGTTGGACCCAGGAAATGTAAGAATAATAATTGTTTTGCTTCTTTATGTATTACTAATTATTTTTGTGTGTTAGTGTTAGTTTACAGGTTCGGTCATTGGACTATGTCGGATTCGAGGACTAATTCAATGACCGTGTTTTTTTAATTCTCAATAAAATGGTTGTGTGGGTTTTTTATTTCAATAAAATATTTTTTCTATGTCCTTGTATTTTTTTTACACTTTATTATTACCACCTTAGTAATAGCTGCTGGCTGATTGACAACCTACATTACTAAGGTGGGGCTTAATGTTATGCCGGTGAAGAGGCTAACACTAACTCCCAATATTACCCCGGTACCCACCGCCACCAGGGGTACTGGGAAGAGTCGGGTACGAACCAGTACCCGACCATCTGCAGTAATGGTTGGGCACTGGGGCGACCGTAGGCTGGTAGTATTAGGCTGGGGAAAGCAAAAAACAGTGGCCCTTCCCACTCTGGTAATGCTAGGCTTCTGCTGTGTTATATCTGGCTGGCTATGAAAATTGGGGGGGACCCCACATCGTTCTTTCCACTTATTATTTTTTTTTTTAAATGATGTGGGTTTTTCATAACCAGCCAGGTACAATAAACCAGCAGCAGGCTAGCATTAGCGGGGGGGGGGGGGGGGGGGAGGGGCGCTGTGTTTTTGGCCTTTCCCAGCCTAATAATACCAGCCCGCGGCCACCCCAGTATCCGACCACCACTACAGATGGTCAAGTACTGGATCGTACCCGGCTCTTCCCGGCACCCCTGGTGGCTGTGGGTACCAGGATAATAATGGGGGTTAGTGTTAGCCTCTGCATCGACTAACACTAAGCCCGTCTTAGTAATTGATGCTGTCAATCAGGCATCGGCCATTACTAGGGTGGTAGTACTAAAGTTTAAAAAAAAACACAGACATAGAAAAAATATTTTATTGAAATAAAAAACCCCCACACAACCCTCATTAACCATTTTATTAATAATAAAAAAAGCCATCATCGAAGTAGTCCTCGAATCCGACGTAGTCGAACACCCGAACCTGTAAGAAAACACAAACACAAAAAAACGATTAGTAACACATGTGGTAGGCTTAGATACAGGGCCCATATGTGATACTGTCTTTTTGACCTTAGTTTTCTGTTGGGCATTAGTTCTAAGCCTACCACATGGTAGGCTTAGATACAGGGTCCAGCAGACAGTAATCTTAGAGACTATAAGATTACTGTCTGCTGGAGCCTTGTAACTAAGCCTACCATGTGGTAGGCTTAGATACAGGGTCCAACAGACGGTATCACATATGGGCCCTGTAACTAAGCTTACCATGTGGTTACGTAAGATGCTTAGATACAGGGCCCGAGCAGACAGTAATCTTATACAGTATAAGATTACAGTCTGCTGGGGCAGTAAGGCTTATGTACAGGGCCCATCAGACAGGATCACTCATGGGACCTGTATCTAAACCTACCATGTGATTGGCTTAGATACAGGGCCCAGCAGACAGCATCACACAATCTGTGATCCTGTCTCATGGACCCTCTAAGCATGCTACATCGTAGGCTTAAAGGGGTTGTCCAGTCCCTAAACATTGATGGCCTAGGCCATCAATAGCTGATGGATCGGGGTCCAACTCCCGGGACCCCGCCAATCAGCTGTTTTGAAGGGGCCGCAGCGCTTGTACGAGAACTGCTTCCCCTTCATTTGCCTCACTTGCTCACACTGTGAGTCGCCGACACGGATTCACAGTGTGAGCAAGTGACCTGAATGAAGGGGAAGCAGCTCTCGTATGAGCGCTGCGGCCCTTTCAAAACAGCTGATTGGCGGGGTCCCGGGAGTCGGACCCCGACCTATCCGCTTCAGCAGACAAGGATATTCATTTTACCCTTCTCTTCAACTGCATCTGTCCTGACTCTATCCAGGGTCGGGATGTTGTGCGCGGCGCATAGCATTGTGACATCCGCTGCGTTCCGGAACCAGGTGGGTAAGTACTGTCAGTTACTATAGTAACAGGGGCCCCTGTTACTATAGTAACTTTTATTTATGTGGTGTGGGGGGCCGCATTTTCAGCATTTTTTTACATGCATTTTAAAATGCTGAAAACTGTGTGTGTAAAGGGGCCTTTAGGCCGTGTTCACACTTAGCAGCATTTCTTGTGGATTCTCTGTAGTGTTTATCAAAAATGTATTGACACATTGCAGAAAAAAATCTGCACAAATTTCAGGGCATCTTTTACTGCATTTTACTGTTGTTCTGGATATTACTGTCTTTTACTGTTGTTCTGGATGTTGCTCCATATGGTTTTGAATGGCTGAAATGTACGAAAAAATCTGCATTTCATACAATTCTATTTTATTGTAGATTTCTCACAGATCTGATGACCTGTTTCGCAGGGGGAATTTCAGCTGGTTGTGAACATGGCCTTAAAGGGAATGTATCATAAGAAAATTATGTATTTTTAAACCACATTTTTATTAAATTATTGCTACTCTTGATTTTTCATGTTCAATGTAACTATCTACATACAGATCCGCTAAAACGTTTGATTTTGAGCAGCAAAGCATCCGTACTGTTTAGGCTAGGGGTGGGTCAGCAGAATCATCTCCTTATTATTGGAAGAAGGGGTTGACAGATCGATTGTGAAGACTGAGGCTTTATTCATTCATATGATGTCTGAACGATACAGTTTTTTACTTTCTTTTTGTTTAGAACGTAAAGTATATAGGGATGCAGTGCGGTTGGCATCTGTTTAATAGTACCTATGGCTTTTTTCTTTGAGAGTAGAAGTTTTTTTTTAGGAATATGAAAATGAATGCCAAATGTTTGCATTTCAAAACGGTACATTGAATAGGCTTTTTTGCAGTACCTAATAGTGTAGATGGATACACTACTGCTGATTAACCCCTTAGAACCCGCGTTAAATAGCGATTGCGGCTTCTTAGGGGTTAAAATACCCTCGATATCCCGCAACATGATCGTGGGTGTCGATGGTTGCTATGGCAACCTGGGGCCTAAGAATGGCCTCTGGCTAGGCCACATACGGAGGCCTAATGGGTCCTGACAAAGTCAGGATCCACTATGTTTGCTGTCAGGGAGTAGCTGACAGCTCTAATACACTGCACTACACATGTAGTGCAGTGTATTAGAATAGCGATCAGAGCCACCTGCCTGTATATCCCCTAGTGGGAAAAAAAAAAAATAAGTTAAAAAAAAGTTGTATAAAAAAAATAAAAGTTTATAAGAAATGAAAGTAAAAAATCACCCTTTTTCCCTTATCTGTCCTTTATTATTAAAAAATGTAATAAACTAAACATAATTGGTATCGCCACGTCCGTAATGGCCTGAACTACAAAAGTATTTAATTATTTATCCCGCGCAGTGAACGCCGTGAAAGAATATAATAATAAACCATATCAGAATCACGATTTATTGGTCACTTCACCTCCCACAAAATTAAATAAAATGAGATCAAAAAGGCATTTACCCACAAATGGTACTGATCGAAACTACAGTTCGTTATGCAAAAAACAAGCCCCTACACAGCTTTCTTGATGGAAAAATAAAAAAGTTATGGCTCTTAGAATATTGCAACACAAAAAGTAAATTATTTTTTATAAAAAGTATTTTATTGTGCAAACGCCATAAGACATAAAAAACTATAAACATATGTTATCACTTGTATTACCACGCAGAATAAAATGAATATGTCATTTATAGTGCACAGTGAACGCTGTAAAAAAAAAAAAGGAATAATAAACAATAGTAGAGTTGCTGTTTTCTAGTCACAATGAAATAGAATAAAAACTGATCAAAAATTTGCATGCACCCCATGAAAACTACAATATATTTCTCAAGGGGTCTAGTTTCCAACATAGGGTCACTTTTAAGGAGTTTCCCCTGTTCTGGTATCTCAGAAGCTCTGCAAATGCACATGGCGCCCAGAAACCAATCCAGCAAAGTCTACATGCCAAATAGAACTCCTGCCTTTCTGAGCCCTGCCGTTTGTCCAACTAGCAGTTTATGACCACATATGGGGTATTGCCGTAATTGGAAGAAATTGCTTTTCAAATGTTGGTGTGCTTTTTCTCCTTCATTCCTTGTAAAAATTTAAAATTTATCTGAAAAATATGTGTTTTCAATTGCATATAAAAAACTATAAACATATGTTATCACCGTAATTGTATTACCACGCAAAATAAAATGAATATGTCATTTATATCGCACAGTGAACGCTGTAAAAAAAAAGGAATAATAAACTATAGTAGAATTGCTATTTTCTAGTCACAACGAAATAGAATAAAAACTGATCAAAAAGTTGCATGCACCCCATAAACTACAATGAATTTCTCAATGGGTCTAGTTTCCAACATAGGGTCACTTTTAAGGGGTTTCCCCTGTTCTGGTACCTCAGAAGCTCTGCAAAGGCACATGGCGCCCAGAAACCAATCCAGCAAAATCTACATGCCAAATAGCACTCCTGCCTTTCTGAGCCCTGCCGTTTGTCCAACTAGCAGTTTATGACCACATATGGGGTATTGCCGTAATTGGGAGAAATTGCTTTTCAAATGTTGGTGTGCTTTTTCGCCTTCATTCCTTGTAAAAATTAAAAATTTGTACCATTTATCTGAAAAATATGTGTTTTCAATTGCACAGCCTAATTTCACAAAATGCCTCAAAAAACCTGTGGGGTCTAAATGCTCACAATACCCCTCGATAAATTCCTTGAGGGCTGTAGTTTGCCAATTGCCTAAAATATTTTCTAATAAAATGAAGGCCTCAAAAGTGCTCCTTAGATCCTTAGAACTTGCTTCTGAGACCGGTGATTCAGTCCATAAGCACACCAGGGCCACATGTACGATACATCTAAAAACTACAGAATCTGGGCAGTAAATATTGAGTTGCGTTTCTCTGGTAAAAGCTTCTGGTTTACAGAAAAAAATTTAATAAACAGGATTTTCTGCATAAAAGATGAAATTTGTAAAGTTGACCTCTACTTTGCTTTAAATTCATGTGAAACGCCTAAAGGGTTAAGAAACTTTCTAAATGCTGTTTTGAATCGTTTGAGGCTGTCTAGTTTTTAAAATGGGGTGTTTATGCGGGTTTATAATATAATATGCACATCAAAACCACTTCAGAACTGAACTGGTACCTAAAAAAAAAAAAGGCTTTTGAAATTGACTTTAAAATATGAGAAATTGCTGCTTATGTTCTAAGCCGTGTAACGTCCTAGAGAAATAACGGAAATGTTCAAAACATGATGCCATATAGTAGACATATGGGAAATGTTAACTAATAACTATTTTGTGTGGAATTACTATCTGTCTTACAAGCAGATACATATAACATCAGAAAAATTCTATTTCTTTAAAATTTTACCACTAAGGGTATGTTCACACCTCTTAACAAATTACGTCTGAAATTATGGAGCTGTTTTCAGGCGAAAACAGCTCCTGAATTTCAGAAGATTTTGCAAGCACTCGCGTTTTTCACGGCGTCCATTACGAATGTAATTGGAGCTGTTTTTCAATGGAGTCAATGAAAAACAGCTCCAAAAACGTCCAAAGAAGTGACATGCACTTCTTTGACGCGGGCGTATTTTTATGCGCCATCTTTTGACAGTGGCGCGTAAAATTACACCTCGTCTGAACAGAACATCGTAAAACCCATTGCAAGCGATAGGCAGATGTTTGCAGGCGTAGTGGAGCCGTATTTTCAGGTGTAATTCGAGGCGTAAAATGCCAGAATTACGTCTGAAAATAGGCCGTGTGAACATACCCTAACATAAAGTCCAATGTGTCACGAGAAAACATTCTCAGAATTGCTTGCATAGGTATAAGCGTTCTAGAGTCATCACCACATAAAGTGACACGTCAGATTTGAAAAATGAGCTCTGAGCTTTAAGGCCAAAACTAGGCTGCGTTATTAAGGGGAGGGAATCTGTCACCAGAAATGTGCCCATCAAACCAGCAGCACAGTAATATAGCGTAGCCTCATCTGAATCAAAAAACGTTCATTTTTCAGCTGAGTGGCTCCGTTGCAGCAATTTATTCCGTGTATGCAAATTAGCTTTTTAGAGCAACGACGTCATCACCGTTGCTCCAAACAGCTCTACCTTCTATACTCAGTCCGACCTCCCCTCCCTTGCTTGTTTGATTGACAGGTGCCAGGCTGTGTAAAAGCCATGATCACGCCTGGCCAGTGTGTTATATCAAGTCCAGAGTCAATGCAGCTGCCTACCAGAAAATTTTAGAGCACTTCATGCT
Organism: Rhinoderma darwinii; assembly: GCF_050947455.1. NCBI lineage: Eukaryota > Metazoa > Chordata > Amphibia > Anura > Rhinodermatidae > Rhinoderma > Rhinoderma darwinii. The sequence continues at coordinate 73,269,109 of NC_134696.1, forward strand.
TCCTTCTGCTGACAAGCTTTATGGAGATGTTTTCATTTTCCTGCAGGACTTGGCACCTGCCTACACTGCTAAAAGTACCAATACCTGGTATAATAACCACAGTATCACTGTGATTGATTGGCCAGCAAGCTCGTCTGAGCTAAACCCCATAGAGAATCTATGGGGTATTGTCAAGAGGAAGAAGAGACACCAGACCCAACAATGCAGACGAGCTGAAGGCCGCTATCAAAGCAACCTGGGCTTCCATAACACCTCAGCAGTGCCACATGCTGATCGCCTCCATGCCACGGAATGGAAGCATTTTCAAGCAATTGTGCAAAACAACAGACAGGTATATATAGGGAGAGCACAGCTCAATTAACAAGTGCTATATATATTGGCAATTATACAAATCATGCAAAAAAATCGCAATGTGTAACAGTGTATCAAAATACAGTACAAATGTGTTTAAGGCTGGGTTCACACGACCTATTTTCAGACGTAAACGAGGCGTATTATGCCTCGTTTTACGTCTGAAAATAGGGCTACAATACGTCGGCAAACATCTGCCCATTCATTTGAATGGGTTTGCCGACGTATTGTGCAGACGACCTGTAATTTACGCGTCGTCGTTTGACAGCTGTCAAACGACGACGCGTAAATTGACTGCCTCGGCAAAGAAGTGCAGGGCACTTCTTTGCAACGTAATTTGAGCCGTTCTTCATTGAACTCAATGAAGAGCAGCTCAAGATATACGAGCGTCACAGACGCCTCGTATATTACGAGGAGGAGCATTTACGGCTGAAACGTCGCAGCTGTTTTCTTCTGAAAACAGGGTGTCATTTCAGCCGTAAAATCCAGCTAGCGTGTGAACATACCCTTAGAGTCAAGTCTTGACATATGTTATAAGAAACTATAAAATCATGTTGTGTCCAACATGTGCATATAAACCAGTGTAATACATTAATTAGGTATCAACATTAATCATTATTAAAATTCAAAAGAGCTGGCACTCACTACTCCAGGTAAACTAAGCTTCCTGAACAAAATATCCCATGTGTCGACTACGAGATTCTCGTAGCCTACACGTGTTATCCGGTTGCTATGGCAATGCACAACACTACGTAAATGAAACACTATCAAAGGCAAAATCAGCCGCGAGGTCATATTCAGGTAAGTGTGTTATATCACGCCATCTTTATTAGGGGCAGATTACCAATACTGTATAGTCTAAATGGATTATATCCAAGTCATGGATAGTGTGTTCTGCTGTATTAACTGCAGAACACTTATCGCATACTACACCAGTAGGCTTGGCTAAAGTTAATACCTTGTGTCCCTATAGACAAAAGAACACCAACAAATATAAATGCCGGAGTCTAAAGTCTCTAAAGTGCCGGAGTCTAAAGATTTAATAATCTGTTTAGTTACGACAGTCATCATCCTAAGGGGATGATTAAGTCCTTACTGTACAGTCAGTTATTAAGGGTTAAACAGTTTGTGGATTTTCCCATTAGTTTCGATAACAAACTTAAAGAGGCTCTGTCACCAGATTTTGCAACCCCTATCTGCTATTGCAGCAGATCGGCGCTGCAATGTAGATAAGAGTAACGTTTTTATTTTTAAAAAACGAGCATTTTTGGCCAAGTTATGACCATTTTTGTATTTATGCAAATGAGGCTTGCTAAAGTCCAACTGGGCGTATTTAAAGTTAAAGTACAACTGGGCGTGTATTATGTGCGTACATCGTGGCGTTTTTACTTCTTTTACTAGCTGGGCGTTCTGACGAGAAGTATCATCCACTTCTCTTCAGAACGCCCAGCTTCTGGCAGTGCAGACACAGCGTGTTCTCGAGAGATCGCGCTGTGTCGTTACTCACTTCCTGCCCCAGGTCCTGCATCGTGTCGGACGAGCGAGGACACATCGGCACCAGAGGCTACAGTTGATTCTGCAGCAGCATCGGCGTTTGCAGGTAAGTCGATGTAGCTACTTACCTGCAAACGCTGATGCTGCTGCAGAATCAACCATAGCCTCTGGTGCCGACACGATGCAGGACCTGGGGCAGGAAGTGAGTGACGTCACAGCGTGATCTCTCGAGAACACACTGTGTGTCTGCACTGCTAGAAGCTGGGTGTTAACGAACAGAAGTGGATGATGCTGATTCGGCAGCATCATACACTCCCATTCCTAACTCCCAGCTAGTAAAAGAAGTAAAAACGCCCCGATGTACACACATAATACACGCCCAGTTGTACTTTTACTGTAAACACGCCCAGTTGTACTTTTGCAAGCCTCATTTGCATAAATACAAAAATGGTCATAACTTGGCCAAAAATGCTCGTTTTTTAAAAATAAAAACGTTACTCTTATCTACATTGCAGCGCCTATCTGCTGCAATAGCAGATAGGGGTTGCAAAATCTGGTGACAGAGCCTCTTTAACATGATGATAGGGAAGTTCCTGGAAAGAGGATATCCAGGTAGACTTCTAAAAAAACATCTTGAGACGGTGAAGTTGATTGACAGGGCACAATTATGTCAGGGCAATAAGAAGAACAAACAGAAGACTAACAGATTTCCTATGGTCTTCACATATAGTGTATGTAGCCCAATTGTAGCAGGAATTATTAAGAGGCATTGGAGAATCTTGAGTAATTATTATGATAAGGTAGTGGAATTTCAGTCTCCTCCGCTATTCTCTTATTGAAGACCCCGTAATCTTAGGGACAGGCTTGTTATGACGGATGTCAGCTTAAGCAATAGTCTCAACAGGGGTGGACGGCCGGACTTGACACGTAGGGGATGTTTCTCCTGTCTGTCCTCTGAGAGTTGTGCTTTAATACTCAAGGGCAATGCGTTTATACATCCTGCTACCGGTAAAGGAGATGAGCCGGCGTCATCAGCGGTGGATATCAGCTGTATGTTACAGCTGACATCCACCTGTAAAGGCAGGAACCGAAGCTAGCTCCGATCCCTGCCATTAACACCTCAGATGCAGCGATTGGATGCGATCGCTGCATCTGTGTGGTTGCTAGCAGATCGCCAGCTGCACCCTGCAATCGCACGACTGTCGACTGCTATTATGACACCAGGAGACCTAACAATGGCCTCCTGTTTGCCATTACGGAAGCCGATTAGGCCCCGCTCGGAGGCGAAGCCTAATCGGCTTGCTGTCAGTGAATCACTGACAGATCTAATACATTGCACTACGTAGGTAGTGCAATGTATTAGAAAGAAAATCTGACAGTTGGACCTTCAAGTCCCCTAGTGGGACTAAAGTAAAGTGTAAAAAAAAGTGAAAAAAAATTGAAAAAAAGTTGGCAAAAATATAATAAAGATTGTAAGTAATAAAATAAAACACAATCGTCCTTTTTGCCTTATCAAGTCCTTTATTATTGAAAAAAAAAATAAACCATACATTTTTGGTATCGCCGCGACCGTAACGGCCTAAACTATAAAAATATTATGTTATTTATTCCACGCGGTGAACGGCGTAAAAAAAACGTAAAAAATAATGCCAGAATTTCTGTTTTTTGATCACTTTGCCCTACAAAAATGTAAATAAAAAGTGATCAAAAAGTCGCATGTATCCAAAAATGGTAACTATAAAAACTATAGCTCGTCTCGCAAAAAACAAGCCCTCATACAGCTCCGTTGGTGAAAAAATTAAAAAGTTATGGTTCTCACGACATGGCGACAGAAAAAATACATTATTTTTACAAAAGTAATTTGAATGTGTAAAAAGATGTAAAACATAATAAAGTGCTACAAATTTGGTATCACTGGAATCGTACTGACCCACAGAATAAAGATAACAAGTCATTTATAACGCACGGTGGACGCTGTATAAAAAAAACCCTAAAAAAACGATGCCAGAATTGCAGTTTTTTTGTCATCTTGCCTCTCAAAAAATAGGATAAAAAGTGATAAAAAATTTGCATGTACCCAAAAATGGTACCAATAATAACTACAGCTCGTCCTGCAAAAAACAGCCCTCATACCACTACGTCTATGAAAAAATCTAATTAGTTAAGGCTTCCATAAGTCAGGAAATAAAAAATATGCAGTTGTGGCCCAAAGATATCTCATAGAAGCGAGGGTGCCCGTATTATACCAGGACAACACTTCCTAGCAAAATCCCCCAAACTGCAAAGGTGCAGAGCGTGTACCAAAAGGGGGATAAACGACACCATTTATCAGTGCGACTCTGGCCTGTGCAGAAAGGAATGCTTCACAGCGTAACACACATCTATGTATTATTTTCTTGTTTACCCCATTATTATACCCTCTGACTATGCCCCTGATGTACTCTGCCCAGCTTACATATGCCCCAACATTATAAACTGAAACACCAGTAAAACTCCAAACAAAACTACCACCAAGCAAAATCCACGCTCCAAAAGCCAAATAGCACTCCCACCCATCTGAGCCCTACAGTGTGCCCAAACAGCTTCCACATATATGGCATCGTCATACCCGGGAGAACCCTTTTAACAATTTTTGGGGTGTGTGTCTCCAGTGGCATAAGCTGGGCACGACATACTTGCCACTGAATTGGCAATTCTGGGGAAAAATGTTAATTTTTACTTTGCACCATACGCAGCGCATTTATTTATGGAAAAGACCTGTGGGGTGAAAATGCTCACTACACCCCTTAAATAAATGCCTTGAGGGGTGCAGTTTCTAAAATGAGGTCACTTCTGGGGGGTTTCTTTTATTATTTCCCATCTGAGCCTCTGCAATTATGAACCAATTTTGTGTAAATCGCCAAATTAGGCCTCAATTTCGCATAGCACTCTCTCACTCCTGAGCCCTGTCAAATGTCCAGGCAAAAGATTGGGTCACATGTAGGGTGATTCTAAAACCGGGAAACACTGCATAATAATTAGAGAGCTGTCTTGAGCACCACATATTGGCATATCTATTGAAAAATCCCATTTTTACTCTGCAATAACGAGTGCACACTAATTTATGCAAAACAGCTGCAGGGTTAACATGCTAACTACACCCCTAGGTGAATACCTTGAGGGTGTAGTTTCCAAATTGGGGGTCACTTTTAGGGGGTTTCCACTGTTTTGGTCCCACAGGGGTTTTGCAAATGCTACATAGCGACCAGAAACCAATCCAGCAAAATCTGTAGTCTGAGAGCCAAATGGCACTCCTTCCCTTCTGAGCCCTGCTGTGTGCCCAAAAATTAGTTTATAACCACATATGGGGTATTGCCATACTCGGGAGAAATTTCTTAACAAATGTTGGGGTTCTTTTTCTACTTTTATTTTTTGAGAAAATGAAAAATTTTGCACTAAAGCTACGTATTGGAAAAAAAAATTATTTTTATTTTCACTGCCCAATTCAAATAAAATCTATGAAAAAGCTGTGGGGTCAAAATGCTCACTACATCCTTAGATTAATTCCTCAAGGGGTGTAGTATCAAAAATGGAGTCTATTTTGGATAGTTTCCACTTTACTGGTACCTTAGGGGCTTTGCAAACGCGACATGGTGTCAAGAAACCTGTGTTGTGCTCCAAAAGCCAAATGCCGCTCCTTCTCTTCTGAGCCCTGCTGTGTGCCCAAACAGCAGTTTATGACCACATATGGGGTATTGCCGTAACCGGGAGAAGTTGCTTTACAAATGTTGGGGTTCTTTTATGCCTTTATTTGTTGAGAAAAGGAAAAATTTGGAGCTAAAGCTACACCTTATTGAAGATAAAGGATTGTTTTTATTTTCACTGCCAAATTCTAATAAATTCTATGAAACACCTGTGGGGTTAAAATGATCACTACACCCGTAGATGAATTCTTCAAGGGGTGTAGTTTCCAAAATGGGGTCACTTTTTGGGCGTTTTCATTGTTTTGTCCCCTCAGGGTCTCTGCAAATGTGACATGGCCTCCGCAAACCATTCCTGATAAATTTGAGCTCCAAAATCCAAATGGCGCTCTTTCCCTTCTCAGCCCTGCCGTGTGTCCAAACAGCCGTTTATTACCACATGTGGTGTACTGTTTTACTCGGGAGAAATTGCTTTACAAATTTTGCAGTGCTTTTTCTCCTTTAGTCCTTGTGGAAAAGAGAAAAAATTAGCCAAAGCTACATTTTCTTTGAACGAATGTAGATTTTCATTTTCACGGCCTACTTGCAATAATTTCTTCAAAAAACCTGCAGGGTCAAAATGCTCACTACACCCCTAGATAATTTCCTCAAGGGGTGCAGTTTCCAAAATGGGGCCACTTGTAGGGGGGTTTACACTGTTTTGTCCCCTCAGGGGCTTTGCAAATGCGACATGGCCTCCAAAAACAATTCCTGCTAAATTTGAGCTCCAAAAGCCAAATGGCGCTCTTTCCCTTCTAAGCCCTGCCGTGTGTCCAAACAGCCATTTATTAACACATATGGGGTATTGTTTTACTCGGGAGAAATTGTTCTACAAATGTTGTGGTGCTTTATCTTCTGTAGTCCTTTTAGAAATTAAAAAAAAATTAGCTAAACCTACATTTTATTTGAAAGAATGTACATTTTCATTTTCATGGCCTACTTCCAAAAATGTATGCAATAAACCTGTACGGTCAAAATGCTCACTATACACCTAAATAAATTCCTCAAGTAGTGTAGTTTCCCAAATGGGGCCACTTTTGGGGGTTTCCACGGTTTTGGTACCAAAAGAGCTCTTGAAATCTTGACATGGAGCCTAAAATACAGTATATTCTAATAGAAAGGAGTGTCCAAAACTCACTAGGTGCTCCTTTGCTTCTGAGGCCGGTGCTTCAGTCCAGTAGCAGACTAGGGCCACATGTGGGATATTTCCTAAAACTGCAGAACCTGGGCAATAAATATTGAGTTGCGTTTCTCTGGTAAAACTTTGTGTTACAAAAAAATGGATTAAAAATTAATTTCTGCAACATCAAAAAATGAAATTTGTAAATTTCACCTCTAGTTTGGTTTAATTCCTAACTTTCTAAATGCTGTTTTGAATACTTTGAGGGGTGGAGTTTTTAAAATGGGGTGACTTTGTGGAGTTTTCTAAAATATAAGGCCCTAAAAACCACTTCACAACGGAACTGGCCCCTGTAAAAATAGCCTTTTGAAATTTTCTTGAAAATGTGAGAAATTGCTGCTAAAGTTCTAGGCCTCGTAACACCCTAGAAAAATAAAAGGATGTTCAAAAAACGATGGCAATCTAAAGTAGACATGTGGGGGATGTTAATTAGCGACTATTATGTGTGGTATAACTGCCTGCCTTACAAGCAGATACATGTAAATTTAGAAAATTGCAACATTTTTCGCTAAATTTTGGTGTTTTTCACATTTAAATACTGAATGTATCGAGCAAATTTTGCCAGTAACAGAAAGTCCAATGTGTCACGAGAAAACAATCTCAGAATCGCTTGGATAGGTGAAGGCATTCCGAAGTTATTACCACATAAACATGTCAGATTTGAAAAATGAGGCTCTGTCAGGAAGGTCAAAAGTGGCTAAAGAGGAAAGGGGTTAAGAGCAGATGTGTCCGCCCTTTATACAAATATTCCCCACGATAAAGGTATACAAGCGATTTAATTTGATCAATTATCTAACCCTCACATACCTAACACCCAGGCAGTTTTTTCAATCAAGTGTATTAATTTTATTTTACTTTACGTTTTGACAACAAATTTTCTAAAAAAATTAGGGGCTGCACCATGGGGTCTAGTTTTGCACCCTTTTATGCCAATCTCTATATGGGGACTTTCGAGGATGTACATATTTTAGGCAAACACCCTTTTAAAAACAACATTTTACTGTACCGACGTTATATTGATGACTTGTTTTTATATGGAAAGGAGACGAGTCGGAGGCTATTGCTTTTATCAAGTCTCTTAATAATAATGCATTTGGCTTATCTTTTACACACAATTATTCTGAAAATTCAATTAACTTTTTAGATCTCACTATTAATACTGATGACAAGGATAATTTTATTACACATTTTAAATCAGTCAATGTGAACAGTTAACTTGATTCTAAAAGTGCCCATTACCCACCGTAGCTAGAAAAAAACTGTTCTGACTCCAAACGTTTTCAGAGAGAATGCAACATTTTAATAAAGAGATTCAAGGAGAAAAATTTCCTCATGAGCTTAATAGAAGGGGCGCATATGAAAAATATGAGCTTGACGCAAGACAAGTGCGTTAAACCAATAACGGTAAAAAATGATGACCTTAATAATTTGAAACAATTTTATAACCTCCTTTAACACTGGGAGCAAACCTGTTACATCGATCTTATGCAAACACTGGCATATCCTTAAAACTACCCTTTTTTAAAGAGATGTTACCTGACATTCTTCAGATTACATTCACAAGACCTCAGATCTTGTGAAATATTCTTGCCCCCCGCAAACTACGAAACTACAAACCGCCTATCCCTAAAATGTTTCCTACAAAAAGAAAATAAGAAAGGAGGGAGGAATAAAAAGGGAAAAATAAAAAAAAGGAAATAAGATGAAATTAAATGATTATACTATTTATTTGATAGTGTTTTGACAAACGATTGTGAAGATGGTGGGCAATGGTACTGTGGACTTGTCCTCCATATTACCGTTGTCTTTGTGTGGCATTTATATATATATATATATATTTATTTATTTATTTGAAAAATTATATTTATTTATTATGCTGTAAAGGATTTGCCAGACACAGCTTCTGTGTCGACGCCCGTGAGCAATCAGTCTGCACCTGCTCCTATGTCTGTGAGACTTACTCCATATTCCACCCACTCAGGATGGCAGGCTTAGGAGTGGGAGAGCCTATCACAGCCTGGCCAGACGGAGCTAGCTCCCGCCCACTGTCTATTTATACCTGCCTTTCCCGTTCCTCCTTTGCCTGTGATTCTTCTATGCTTGTTTCCTGGCTTGCTGCTGCTGCTTGTACTACTCATCCTCTGCTTGTTATTGACCTTGGCTTTCTGACCACTCTCCTGCTCAGCGTTTGGTACTTCGTTCTCTCCTGGTTTGACTCGGCTCGTTCACTACTCTTGTTGCTCACGGTGTCTCCGTGGGCAGCTGCCCCGTTTCCCTAGCTTCTGTGTACCCTTGTCTGTTTGTCTGTCTTGCACTTACTGAGCGTAGGGACCGTCGCCCAGTTGTACCTCGTCGCTTAGGACGGGTCATTGCAAGTAGGCAGGGACTGAGTGGCGGGTAGATTAGGGCTCACCTGTCTGTCTCCCTAATCTGTCATTACATAATCACAGGCCCATATACCTAGTCTACCCTGGTCCCTGACACATCTATGGACCCCCTTGAGACCCTGGCTCAGCAGATGCAGGGCCTCTCCCTACAGGTCCAGGCCCTGGCTCAGAGGGACAACCTGTGTGATGCTACCCTGGTAGTGCCCCCCACCTCACCTCTTGAACCCCACCTCAAGTTGCCTGACCGGTTCTCAGGGGACCAGAAGACTTTTTTCTCCTTTCGGGAGAGTTGTAGGCTCTATTTTCGCTTAAAGCCCCACTCCTCAGGTTCTGAGAGCCAGCGGGTGGTATAATTATGTCCCGGCTCCAGGACGGGCCCCAAGAATGGGCCTTCTCCTTGGCTCCTGACGCCCCTGAACTTTCCTCCGTTGATCTTTTCTTTTCTGCTCTCGGGCTGATTTATGACGAGACTGACAAGACTGCCTTTGCGGAGAGTCAGCTGGTGACCTTACGTCAGGGTAAGAGACCTGTAGAGAAGTATTGTTCTGACTTTAGGAAGTGGTGTGTAGCTTCTCGGTGGAATGACCCTGCCTTGAGGTGCCAGTTTAGATTGGGTCTGTCGAACGCCCTGAAAGACCTGCTAGTTAGCTATCCCTCTGCTGACTCCCTAGATCAGGTTATGGCTTTAGCGGTACGACTTGACCGACGTCTCAGGGAACGACGACTTGAACGTTTTTGTGCCTTCTCCTCTGACTCCCCCATGATGCCTCCCGAGGTTCCGTTGCTTCGTTCTTCCACGGAAGACTCGGATGTACCTATGCAACTCGGGGCCTCCGTGTCCCCCCAACAACGTAGAGAGTTCCGCAGGAAGAATGGTCTCTGCTTCTACTGTGGGGATGACAAGCATCAAGTGAACAACTGTCCTGGGCGTAAGAATAAGCAGCCGGTAAACTTCCGCGCCTAAGTGATCATCGGGGAGGTCACTTGGGCGCACAGGTATTTCCCGTAAATATGAAACCTAATAAAATCTTGCTTCCCCTTCAGGTCTCTTTTGGTGGTACGTCTGCTACCGGCAGTGCCTTCGTGGATTCAGGTTCTTCTGCTAATATTATGTCTGTGGTATTTGCTATCTCTCTAGCTATGCCATTGATTGATTTGCCTAAACCTGTCCCGGTAGTGGGTATTGACTCCACTCCTCTTGCTAATGGTTATTTTACACAGCATACCCCTGTTTTTGAACTCCTTGTTGACTCCATGCATTTGGAGCAGTGATCTGTACTGGTTATGCAGGGATTATCGTCTGATTTGGTTTTATGCCTTCCATGGTTGCAGTTGCATAATCCCACATTTAACTGGAATACTGGGGATCTTACCAAATGGGCTAATGAATGCATGACGCCATGTTTTTCTGTTAATTCTATTTCTGTCCCTGAGGAAGTGAACAATCTACCTGAGTTTGTTCAGGACTTCGCTGATGTTTTCTCTGAAGAAGCCTCCGAAGTGTTACCTCCTCATAGAGAATACGATTGCGCAATTGATTTGGTACCAGGAGCTAAGCTCCCTAAGGGTAGGATATTCAATCTCTCTTGTCTTGAACGTGAAGCCATGAGAGAGTATATCCAGGAATGGCTGGCCAAGGGTTACATTCGCCCCTCTACTTCTCCGGTAGGTGCTGGCTTCTTCTTCGTAGGGAAGAAGGATGGTGGTCTTAGGCCGTGCATCGACTACAGGAACTTGAATAAGGTCACTGTAAGGAACCAGTACCCCCTTCCTTTGATTCCTGAACTCTTCAATCAGGTTCAGGGGGCCCAATGGTTCTCTAAGTTTGATCTATGGGGGGCTTATTACCTTATCCGCATCAAAGAGGGGGATGAGTGGAAGACTGCGTTTAACACGCCCGAAGGTCATTTCGAATACCTCCGCGGTCTTCCAGAATTTCATAAATGAGATTTTAAGAGACTACCTGGGGGTATTTCTTGTAGTGTACCTTGATGACATACTTGTGTTTTCCAAGGACTGGTCCTCCCACATTGAGCATGTCAGGAAGGTGCTCCAGGTCCTTAGGGAAAACAAACTGTTTGCTAAGACCGAAAAATGTGTGTTTGGGGTGCAAGAGATACAATTTTTGGGTCAAATCCTCACTCCTCATGAATTCCGCATGGACCCCGCCAAGGTCCAGGCTGTGGCGGAATGGGTCCAACCTGCCTCCCTGAAGGCGTTACAGTGCTTCCTGGGATTCGCTAATTATTACAGGAGATTTATTGCTAACTTCTCGGTCATCGCTAAGCCTCTTACGGATCTCACTCGCAAAGGGGCTGATCTCCTCCACTGGCCTCCTGAGGCTGTCCAGGCTTTTGAGGTCCTTAAGAAGTGCTTTATCTCAGCCCCAGTGCTGGTTCAGCCCAACCAAATGGAGTCATTTATCGTGGAGGTTGACGCGTCCGAGGTGGGAGTGGGTGCTGTCTTGTCCCAGGGTACCAGGTCCCTCACCCATCTCCGTCCCTGTGCCTACTTCTCCAGGAAGTTTTCGCCCACTGAGAGTAACTATGATATTGGCAACCGCAAACTCTTAGCCATTAAATTGGCATTTGAAGAGTGGCGCCACTTCCTGGAGGGGGCTAGGCACCAGGCAACGGTCCTTACCGACCACAAGAATCTGATTATCTTAGAATCTGCCCGGAGGCTAAACCCGAGACAAGCTCGATGGCCGTTATTTTTTACCAGATTCAACTTTTTGGTCACCTATAGGGCTGGGTCTAAAAATATTAAGGCTGACGCACTGTCGCGTAGCTTCATGGCCAGCCCTCCTTCGGAGGAAGATCCTGCTTGTATTTTGCCTCCAGGTATAATCATTTCCTCTATTGATTCTGATTTAGGCTCCGAGATTGCGGCTCCCGGGAAAATTCCTGAGAACAAGCTGTTTGTTCCCCTGCAACTCCGGCTAAGGGTACTTAGGGAAAATCATGACTCTGCACTATCTGGCCATCCAGGCATCCTGGGTACCAAGCACCTCATTGCCAGAAACTACTGGTGGCCTGGGTTGCTTAAAGACGTTAAGGCCTACGTCGCCGCTTGTGAGGTTTGTGCTAGGTCCAAGACTCCCAGGTCCTGACCAGCGGGCTTACTATGTTCTTTGCCCATTCCCCAGAGACCTTGGACCCATATCTCCATGGATTTTATCACCTATTTGCCTCCATCTCAAGGCAAGTCGGTGGTGTGGGTTGTAGTAGACCGCTTCAGTAAGATGTGTCACTTTGTGCCCCTCAGGAAACTACCCAATGCTAGACGTTCTGCTAACCCCTTGTTTGTGGTCGGGGATCTGGTGTGGCTATCTTCTAAAAATTTGTGCCTTAAAGTCCCGTCCAAGAAGTTTGCTCCCCGGTTTATAGGGCTGTACAAGGTCATTGAAGTCCTTAACCCTGTCTCCTTCCGACTGGACTTGCACCCGTATTTTCGAGTGCACGACTTCTTTCATGCCTCCCTCCTTAAACGCTGCTCCCCGTCCTTGGCTCCCTCGAGGGAACCTCCGGTCCCTGTTCTCACCCCTGAGGGGGTAGAATTCGAGGTGGCAAAGATTGTGGACAGCAGGATGGTCCAAGGCTCCCTCCAGTACCTGGTCCATTGGAGAGGATACGGGCCTGAGGAGAGGACTTGGGTACCCGCCCGGGATGTTCACGCTGGGGTAATGCTCAGAAGATTCCACCTTCGTTTCCCCAATAAACCAGGTCCACCTAGAAAGGGTCCGGTGGCCCCTCATACAAAGGGGGGTACTGTAAATGATTTGCCAGACACAGCTTCTGTGTCGACGCCCGTGGGCAAACTCTTATTGCTCACGGTGTCTCCGTGGGCAGCTGCAGCGTTTCCCTAGCTCCTGTGTACCCTTGTATGTTTGTCTGTCTTGCACTTACTGAGCGTAGGGACCGCCGCCCAGTTGTACCCCGTAGCTTAGGACGGGTCGTTGCATGTAGGCAGGGACTGAGTGGCGGGTAGATTAGGGCTCACCTGTCTGTCTCCCTACCCTGTCATTACATATGCATTTTTATGTATTCTTATTTGTTTTTATTTTGTATCACTAACATTACTGTATCTTTTTTTATATTTATTAATTACTTCTTATAATAATGTTTTTTCAGCTTATGGAACTTGGTTCTTTGTAGTGTGCTCATGGTTTGTGCTCCCGGTATTTGTCATTATGTCAGTGTAGCGTCCATGGCCGCAGGCCGTCGGGTTTACTCACCTCCCGAATCCCGCAGCCATGGATCTGTGAGCGCTGGTCTCCGTCTCCCTCCTAGGAGATGCCAGCGCTCACTTCCGCTCCGTTCGGCTGGGTCCCGTAGGGTGCGCGCACGCTCGCGCCCAGCCTAAAAGGGCAATTAGGAAATCGTCATCACTATAAACTGCCACGATTTCCTGGCCTTCTAATCCTTGCCTGAGCGTTGTTAGTCTTTCCCAGTCTGTCTCGCAATGGTCCCTTAGTGTCTCCCGTTCCAGCTGTTACCCGTGCCCTTTTACCATTCCTGTATTCCGTATTGTTCTAGTTCCTGTGCCTACCAGCGTTGGAGTGTCTTCTGCCACGTCAAGTGTCATCTGCCACGTCAAGTGTCTTCTGCCACGTCAAGTGTCATCTGCCACGTCAAGTGTCATCTGCCAGGCCAAGTGTCATCTGCCACGTCAAGTGTCATCTGCCACGTCAAGTGTCTTCTGCTACGCCAAGTGTCATCTGCCACGTCAAGTGTCTTCCGCTTCTTTGGATACTGCCCGCCACGTCTGGTGCCACCTGCCGCACCTGCCTCCATCCATGCTGAAGCCACAGCCACCGCCCGGACTATTTCAGGTACCCAAGCATTACTGTCTGCCATTGACTTACGCATAGACTGTGACCTGGTCAGCTGCCTCCCCGCTACGGCGGAGCGGCCTAGTGGGTCCACATACCCTGTGTCCGTGACAGTACGCTCAGGCCATGGAACCCGCTGGCCAGCCCAAGACCCCAGTACAGAAGATTCAAACAGAGATGCATGACCTACGCACACGTCAGGATCAACTACTTGAGGTGGTGAATTCTATCCTAGTCCGCCTGGATCTAATCGCTGTTCCACCCCCGGTTCTTCCTCCTGAAGCTGTTGCCATGCCACTGCCTGTTGCTCCCCCTGTTTGTTCCGGATCCTCAGTTCCTCTGCCCCTTCCTCCTCGCTACGACGGTGACCCCAGAGCATGTAGAGGATTTCTCAATCAATGCACGGTGCACTTTAGGCTACGGCCTCATCTCTTCCCCTCTGAGGAGGCCAAAGTGGCATTTATTATCTCCCTCCTCGCTGGCAAGGCCCTCGCATGGGCGAACCCAATCTTGGAGCAACAAGGACCTGTATCCGCGGGCCTAGCCTTGTTCCTGCAGTCCTTTCGTGCCGTGTTCGAGGAGCCGGGTCGAACATCCTCTGCCGCAGCTACTCTGTTGACCCTCAAGTAAGAGGGCTCCACAGTAGGGGAGTATGCTATCTCCTTCCATACCCTAGCAGCCGAACTGGCATGGAACAATGAGGCACTGGTGGCGACCTTCTGGCAGGGACTGTCCTCTCACATCAAGGACGAACTGGCAGCCTGCGACCTTCCTTCTACCTTGGATGCCCTCATCCTGTTAGCCACCCGGGTTGATATGAGAATTCGGGAGCGCTCTCAAGAGGTTCGTCAGGAGAGCCGGGCCCACAGACCAGCACCCTCGGTCCAGAGACCACTATTGTCCACTCCTAGTGCGCTACCTGAAGAACCCATGCAGGTAGACAGAGTCCGGTTATCTGAACAGGAGAAGCAGCGCAGACGCTCCTCTGGACTTTGTATGTATTGTGGCCTCAAGGGTCATTTTGTGCGCCAATGCCCACAGAAACCGGGAAACTCCAGTACCTAGGGTTGGTTGGAGAGGCAACTCTAGGTGGAACGTCTCCAAACGTTAAAACCTCTTCCAAATTATCGATACCTGTGGCCATCGTTACCGAACAGACATCACACCCTTCCTCCGCCTATCTTGACTCTGGAGCGGCTGCTAATTTTATCCACCAGGATCTAGTGGATCGGTTTCAACTACCCACAGTCCGTCTGGAGAGACCCCTGCCAGTTGCCTCTGTGAATGGTCTACCGTTGCCTGATCCGATCATGCTCATCACTGAGCCGTTGACACTATGGGTCGGAGGTCTTCACTCGGAACAGATCTCCTTCCTGGTACTACCTAAGGCTATCAATCCTATCCTGCTGGGTCTGCCATGGCTCCGTCTACACGCCCCGACACTCGACTGGAATTCTGGAGAGGTTCTTCAATGGGGATCCAGATGCCATAGCCATTGTCTGTCACAAGTCCGTCCTGTTGTGCCCCCTCTGCCTCAGTCACTCTCCGATCTACCTTCTCAGTATGCCAGTTTTGCGGATGTCTTTTGCAAACGAGAGGCTGAGACGTTGCCTCCACATAGGAAATATGACTGTCACATTGAACTGGTTCCCAATGCTTCTCTTCCCCGTGGACGAGTATATCCTCTCTCCTTGCCAGAGACTTTATCGATGTCAGCCTATATCAAGGAGAACTTGGAGAGGGGTTTTATTTGAAAATCTTCCTCCCCGGCCGGGGCTGGCTTCTTCTTCGTTAAAAAGAGAGTTGGATCTCTCCGTCCCTGCATTGACGACCGTGGTCTCAATCAGATCACGGTCAAGAACAAATACTCGTTGCCACTCATTTCCGAGCTGTTTGATTGCATACGAGGAGCCAAAAATTTTTCCAAGCTAGATCTGCGGGGGGCCTATAATCTAATCCGGATTCGCCGGGGTGACGAATGGAAAACGGCATTTAACACCCGCGATTGGCACTACGAATACCTAGTGATGCCCTTCGGACTGTGTAACGCTCCCACAGTATTTCAGGAGTTCGTTAATGATATCTTCCGAGATCTCCTCTATATGTGTGTTGTAGTTTATCTCGATGATATTCTAATTTTGTCCCCAGATCTGATGACCCATCGGAGGCATGTTCGTCAAGTTCTTCTGCGACTAAGAGAGAATCGCTTGTATGCCAAGTTAGAGAAATGCACCTTTGAAAAGAGTTCTTTGCCCTTCCTGGGCTATGTGATCTCGGATCAAGGCCTTAAGATGGACTCTGAGAAATTAAAGTCTGTCCTGGAATGGCCACGTCCTCAAGGCCTAAGGGTCATACAGTGGTTCCTGGGTTTCGCCAATTTCTACCGGCAGTTTATTCTGAACTTTTCTTCTCTGACGGCCCCCATCTCTACCATTACCAAGAAGGGTGTGAACGCCAAGGTATGGACTCCAGAGGCAGAGTCCGCATTCATTAGCCTCAAGAAAGCCTTCACTTCAGCTTCAATCCTCCATCACCCTGACGTGTCTCGGCAGCTCTCACTAGAAGGGGATGCTTCCTCTGTTGGTGCAGGCGCACTTCTGTTCCAGAGGAGCTCCAAAGGAATAGGCAGTTGTATGTGGCTACTATTCAAGAATGTTTTCTTCTGCTGATCGCAATTACTCCATTGGAGATCGGGAGCTACTGGCTATCAAATTGGCCCTGGAGGAGTGGAGACATCTTCTGGAGGGCGCTGCTCACCCCATCCTGATCTTCACCGACCACCTACCTTCAGTCCGCTCAAAGACTGAATCCTCGTCAAGCCAGGTGGTCACTGTTCTTCATCAGTTTCCAATTTCTGCTCCACTACCGTCCCGCTGACAAGAATGTGAGGGCCGATGCCCTGTCCAGATCACTTGACATGGAAGACACGGTGGAGTCCCTTCAGACGATCATAGACCCATCCTGCGTTGTCACCGCCAATCCTCTGCAGCTTAGAAATATCCCTCTGGGGAGAACTTTTGTTCGGTTGGCAGACAGAAAAAGAATTCTCCGCTGGGGACACAGTTCTAAACTAGCTGGGCACGCCGGTGTCCGTAAAACTCAAGACCTGATTGCTCGTCACTTTTGGTGGCCCACGCTACCTAAGGATGTTCTGGACTTTGTCTCTGCTTGCACGGTCTGTGCCTCTAATAAAGTGACTCACTCCAAGCCTGCCAGCCTGCTTCAACCTCTGCCTGTACCCAGTGCCCCCTGGCAGCACATCGCTATGGACTTCGTCACAGACCTTCCTCTCTCAGCAGGATGCAACACCATCTGGGTGGTGGTGGACCGGTTCTCTAAGATGGCGCATTTTATCCCGCTGACCGGCTACCCTCTGCTCCCCGACTGGCGAGTCTCTTCATTCAGCACATCTTTCGCTTGCATGGCTTGCCTCTTCACATTGTGTCCGACCGGGGGGTTCAGTTTACCTCTAAGTTCTGGAGAGCCCTCTGTAAACTCCTGGATGTGAGTTTGGACTTTTCCTCTGCCTATCACCCCCAGTCCAATGGGCAAGTTGAGAGGATCAACCAGATCATGGAAAATTATCTCCGCCACTTCATCTCTTCACAGCACGATAACTGGGTACAGATTCTTCCATGGGCCGAGTTTTCTTACAACAACCACACAAGTGAGTCCACCACTTCCACTCCGTTTCACATCGTGTACAGTCAACATCCCAGAGTTCCTCTTCCTGTATCAACTTCATCTCAGGTACCCGCTGCTGACTCTGCATATAGGGACTTCCTGCAAATCTGGCAACAGACCCGGTCCTCTATTTTGCTGGCGGTAGATCGCATGAATCGAAAGGCAGATACCAAGAGAAGAGAGCCGCCTCAGTATCTTCCTGGGACTAAAGTCTGGCTGTCCTCTCTGAACATTCGCTTGAGGGTGCCTTCATACAAGTTTGCTCCCAGGTTCCTTGGTCCTTTCGAGATCCTGCAACAAATTAACCTCATCTCCTATAAGCTGCGGCTGCCTCCTACCCTCAGAATCCCTAACTCCTTCCATGTGTTCCTCCTGAAACCAGTGGTCCTGAACCGCTACAGCAAGACTTCTAGTTCCACAGTTGCTCCCAGCGGTCCTTCTGATGTATTCGAGGTAAAGGAGATCCTGGACTGCAAAAGGGTAGGAGGAAGGACTTTCTATTTGGTGGACTCGAGAGGGTTTGGTCCTGAGGAGAGGTCCTGGGAGCCAGAAGAGAACCTCAGCGCCCCTGCTCTTATTAAAAACTTCCTCTCTCACTCTGGCCCCAAGAAGAGGGGGCGTAAGAGGGGGGATACTGACGCCCGCAGCCATGGATCTGTGAGCGCTGGTCTCCGTCTCCCTCCTAAGAGATTCCAGCGCTCACTTCCGCTCCGTTCGGCTGGGTCCCGTAGGGTGCGCGCGCACGCTCGCGCCTGGCCTTAAAGGGCCAGCGCGCGCAATTAGGAAATCGTCATCACTATCAACTGCCACGATTTCCTGGTCTATAAGAAGGCCCCTGGCCTTCTAATCCTTGTCTAAGCGTTGTTAGTCTTTCCCAGTCTGTCTCGCAATGGTCCCTTATTGTCTCCCGTTCCAGCTGTTACCCGTGCCCTGTTACCGTTCCTGTATTCCGTATTGTTCTAGTTCCTGTGCCTACCAGCGTTGGAGTGTCTTCTGCCACGGCAAGTGTCATCTGCCACGCCAAGTGTCATTTGCCACATCAAGTGTCTTCCGTTTCATCGGATACTGCCCGCCACGTCTGGCGCCACCTGCCTCCATCCGTGCTGAAGCCACAGCCACCGCCCGGACTATTTCAGGTACCCAAGCATTACTGTCTGCCATTGACTTCCACATAGACTGTGACCTGGTCAGCTGCCTCCCCGCTACGGCGGAGCCGTCTAGTGGGTCCACATACCCTGTGTCCGTGACAGTCAGTCTGCGGGTTTGGCTGCCTGGTCCATGTTGCTGTGCGATTGGGCCCAATTATGGTGGATGGCTCAGACTGCCCTCCCGTGTGCAGGTTATTTTTGACTGGTGTCGGGATCAGTCCATGCTCACCTTGCTTTCACACTTATTAATATATTTTTTTTTCACATGTATATATATGAATATGTATTGCCTTACAATTCAATGTCTGATGGGACTGATGTAGGACTGATGTAGTGCAATGGCGCTGCTCTCCACACTTTTTCCACCTCCCTTAATATGTTGGCATTAATAAATAAAAAAATGTCCTTATAATTTTTTCCTTCTATCTTTTCTTTGAACATTGGGTAATTTCTGCAACAATGTAGTATCTCATCTGGCCTTTCCTAATGGACATATTGACCTATTACTTTCTGGTGTGGTCTAGCCCAATAAATATTAACTAAATTCTGATAGTATTGGGGCAGTGTTTGTGGAGGGATGATGGCAGATGGATTGTTTGTTATTATTATTCTTTTTTATTTTATTATTTCCCAAAACATCCATTGAAAGTCCTATGTATCGATTATACTCATAGCAAAAGTGCACATGCACGTTGCTGTACCCTTCCGCATCAGGCCGGAAGTTGTCATACTATTGCCGGACATCGCTTATGGGCATGGTTGCGTGTGGCGATGGCGGCATTGACACGGATGGAGTGATGGTTGTTGTGGATGTGATGCGGCATGCTCCATTGAATATCGCTTTTTCCACTCAGTATTTAAACCAGCATAAAGAGTAGTTAATTCACCTACTGACGAAGGTTGTGAAACGCACGTTGAGGTGTTTTCTCCAGGTGTACGGTCCAACTGCCATCCTGTCCACAGGTAAACGGACTTTAATTTTTGAGTATTAGCTCGAACCTTTGAGAGCCACACATATTTAGTGTGTTTTACAGGCGGGGTTAAACTTTAGATATACTGACCGAGAGTGTAACTATTGTTATCTGTTGATCAACTGTGTAGTACGACTTTGATGCTATTATACCTGGCTGTTTTTATTTAATGTTTTTTAACATTGTTTGTAGATATTTGTAGGGCGGTTATGTTTGTTCATATGTGGACTATTAAAATTATATATAATATTTTTTTTTTTAAATTGTTTTCTGAGAAATTTCGTTTTTGGTTTATTGTATATTTACAGTGTGATGTCTTGATGACTTAAAGTGTAGCTAAACGTATGACAAACTTCTGACATGTCAGAGTTACATGTCAGAAGTTTTGATTGGTGGGGGTCCGAGCACGTAGACCCCCACCGATCACTAGAACGAAGCAGCATAAGCGCTCGCGTGAGCGCTCAGCCGTTTTGTGTCTGTTCGGCTTTTTCCGGAAAGCCGATGTATCGGAGTACGGGCTCATGGACTTTCAATTGAGTCCGTACAAGATACATTTATTTCCGGAAAAAGCCGAACAGACACGAAGCGGCTGAGCGCTCACACGGGCGCTTCAGCTGCTTTGTTCTAGCGATTGGTGGGGGTCTCAGTGCTCGGACACCCACCCATCCAAACTTCTGACATGTCACTATGACATGTCAGAAGTATGTCAAACGTTTAGATACACTTTAAGTATGCCCAGGATAAATATAGGTTAATATACTCAGTGATTATGTGCTCAAATGTTTTTAATTAAATGTCCCAGTAGCACCTCAATCTGTTCTCTTTTCTGCTTTACATCATTGTGCAATGAACTTAAGATGGACCAGCTTTCCTTTTTTGTTAAAAAATGGTTGGAATTTATTTACCATTCAGCAGCGCCAACCTATGGTCCATTTTCTCCTTAAAATCCTAAATCTTCATCCTATTGCGATAACAGTTCCTGTTGCCAGTTCAGACCGGCCTGCAGCTGACCATCTGGATTTTCGTATTCTGCTTACATCAGGGTTGTGCTTGAATTTGCACAATCCCCTATAGGTGAGAATATTACTCTTGTCATCATTTCATCTTTTATCATCTCATATTCTTTCTTAGGTGATCTGCACTATGGGGCGCCGTGCATTTCTGTTTATTCTGCTTTTAAAGAAGGGTTCACAGGGGTCGTACTCACACCAGTCGGACATGGTTGGCATGTCATCCCGAGTACCTCTTTGACTCACATTATCAACTTTTCCATACGTATAGATTGTAAACGTAAACTTGACTACTAACACTATGCCACACACCTGTAATGTTTTTTTTTGTATTTGACCCTTTTCTCTATCTTCAGAGTAAGCCCTCCCAGCTTGGTACAACCTGTCTGTATAATTGCATGGCCCTCTCTTCTGCACAGAATATCTCTTGGTCAGGACCGTATTTAGAGTTGATGCTGCCCTAGGCATTTTTAGTGCTGACTCCCCATATAACTCCGAAAGTTACGGAAACAGCATAGCTGTCCTTGCTATGCTGTCTCCGTAACGCCCATTTACCTCTATCGGAGTTACTAAATAAACACAGAACAGCCACGTTCTACTATTTTGGTAACTTTCGTCCCCTGGAACAAGCCCTGTATTCCCATCTGACTATTGAAAGGTGTCAAACAGAAGTCAGCATACAACACCACCCCAAGGGAGGTTTCCAAATGCATACTGTTTAAAGTATTTATCTGCACGTATAAACAAGCCAAAACTTTTTATATTACAAGCTCGAATATAAAAGGCTAGGCTAGTGGATATGTGCGGACAACAACCCGTAGCGTAAAAATGAGCGTAGATAGTGCCACACTTAGTGCCCCTGTAGATAGCACCGCACTGCCCTCTGTGGATCGTGCCAGTATCCCTTGTACGTAGTTCCACATATTGCCCCCTGTAGATAGTGCCACAGTGCCCCCTGTACAGTACCGTTGTGCCCCATGTAGATAATGCCAGTGCCCATGTACATAGAGCCTCAGTGCCCACTGTAGATAGTGCCACAGAGCCAATGTAGATAGTACCATTGACCATGTAGATATTGCCACTGTCCCCCCTGTAATGTGTAGATAATGACACTGTGTCCCCTGTAGATAGTGCCACATGCCCATGTACATAGTGCCACACAGTGTCCCATGTAGATAGCACCAGTGTCCCCTGTAGATAGTGCCATAGTCCACCCTGTAGATCGCGCCAAAATGTCCCCTGCCGATAGCACCACAGTGTCCCCTGCTTCAAGAATCACTCAGCTATCCCTGTTCCCACGCCATCCTCTCCTCCAGCATTGCAGGCATAGTCCCGTCTCACCAGGGTTGCTCCAGTGGATTGTCACAGGCGCCGCGAGGACATCATCGCGCTGCCTGCATCACAAGAAAATCCCTGAATGGCGAGGCAGTGAACTGATGGTTCCCATGCCTTGCCAGCACTTTGAATTGTGTTTGCGTCCTAAGGACATGGATACAATTAAGTCCACTACTTTGCAAGCGCCTTATGGCCCTGGTCACGAGTGGGGTGTGTTTGCGGACAACTGAAAACCCCTCCTGTGCGCGCCACTGCCCCCCCCCCCCCCCGGTTAGTGACCTGACTGTGGGTCAGTCAGTTCACGGAGCCCAAAAAAGAAGCTCCTGAAGTCACCACCCCTCATCACACTAGGCAATGCACCCCCAGTGCCTAGTGACAAAGATGGTCTAAACACGGTCTCAGAGATGTGACAATAAACCCAATCCAAGTAACTCACCACCCATATACAGAGGAAGGGGCAATGGTATTCAGGCCTTATGGAATGGTCAATGTACAGTATATCTAAATACTTTCTATAACATAAGAATGAAAACGAGCAGGCAGACTTCAATATAACTGCACAACATAAATACACAGTATACAGCATCCCTGCACTCAAAATTATCTGTAGACACCTTTTCACTGTTAGAGTGAAAAGGATTTAGTCCATATACTCACAACATGACCCTAACACGTTTTATATCAATTAAGCTGGAACAAAAACCTACAAATATTGGTATTTTCTGGACAAATATTAGTTTTTCATATTCTTTTCCAGCTTTAGGCCATATTCGGCACAATAATGGGTCCAAGTGTTGGGGTGTATAGCCATATATGGCAAACACATGCCAAAAAATTTCAAGTAATACAACTTTGAAAGTTAGGAGAGCCAGCAAAATTAAATAAAAACTATGCAAAACGAAAGTTTTCCATGTGTTCCATTTAGGAATTACATGTGTCACTCTCATCCCTATTCTTGCTGCTTTTATCACTAGATATTGGATCCATTAAACTGGAGCCACTGCATAGAAACATTATGAATCGGGTTTTGGCGACACAGCATAAGTCAAAGGAGATAAATCTGTGTCAGTCGTGCAGGCACTGGAACTTCCTGTATGATCAACTTGCCGAAAAAACACAGACCACACACCAGACCCCCTAAACAAATACAGATGACACACCAAAACCATACCTTAAACAAGTACAGACTCCAGACAAGTCCTCCTAATAAATACAGGACACACATTAGACAGCTTAAATTAAGATGACCACAGCGATCAAGCTGGGAACATTAAGTTCCCACAACTTTCCAACCACTTAACATTCTAACAAGAGGCAAGCATAGTAGTCTCACCTAATATAGTAGATTGATCCTACGGTATGAAATCCTTTGAAATTTCCCCACTCATGCTTGACTGATCTATATACTGGATCACCATATACCGCAGTAGTGCTAGGTCAGCTCCTCTCAGGCCATTGTCTGTGAAGGCACCTGGTAGTGGAGGGCAGCGCAGGAATGGGGAGAGGTATATGGAGCATTCAGGAGATTTGCCAGCTCTTCCAGGATATCTCACCTTTTCCCAGGAGTCTCCTGAATGTTTCGGGAGAGTTGGCAAGTAAGTATAAAGTATGATGTAATTACAAGCTTCAGTCTTTCTCTCACATAGACTGTTCTATACAGGTTCTCCACAGAGGGTGAAGGGGTAGGGAATATTGAGGGAAGGATACAGCACAGAGAAGACAAAGCAGAATAAAATAAAAAATTCACAATATGCCGCCTGATGTGAAGCAGACAAAATGCTGGATTTCAAAGAAATTATGTTAAATGTAGACCGCGTTCCAAATTATTATGCAAATGTTATTTTTCGCTGAATTTTCCTAAATAGTCAATACAAATGACAGTCAGTATAATCTTCAAGCCATCAACCGTTGGAGTATAATGCAAATTTTATTGAACAAATCTCCTAATGATAACAGTTTTCTTTTTAGAAGTAAAAAACTCAAAATACACTGTTTCAAATTATTATGTAAAACAGAGATTAAAACATTTTAAAGGTTGTAAAGAGAACCAAAATGGTAATTTGTTGAATTTGCAGCATCAGGAGGTCATATTTACAGAAATCAAAAGCTCTTTCAATAAAAAAAAACTTAGCAGGCCAAGTTACATGTTAACATAGGACCCCTTCTTTGATATCACCTTCACAATTCTTGCATCCATTGAATTTGTGAGTATTTGGACAGTTTCTGCTTGAATATCTTTGCAGGATGTCAGAATAGCCTCCCAGAGCTTCTGTTTTGATGTGAACTGCCTCCCACCCGCATAGATATTTTGCTTGAGGATGCTCCAAAGGTTCTCAATAGGGTTGAGGTCAGGGGAACATGGGGGCCACACCATGAGCTTCTCTCCTTTTATGCCCATAGCAGCCAATGACACAGAGGTATTCTTTGCAGAATGAGATGGTGCATTGTCATGCATGAAGATAATTTTGCTACGGAAGGCACGGTTCTTCTATTTGTACCACGGAAGAAAGTGGTCAGTCATAAACTCTACGTACTTTGCAGAGGTCATTTTCACACCGTCAGGGACCCTAAAGGGGCCTACCAGCTCTCTCCCCATGATTCCAGCCCAAAAAGATGACTCCGCCACCTCCTTGTTGACGTCGCAGCCCTGTTGGGACATGGTGGTCATTCACCAACCATCCACTACTCCATCCATCTGGACCATCCAGGGTTGCACCGCACTCATCAAAATGTGTGCCACTACCCCTTGAAAAAGCTCCCGCGAAACGCGCATTGGGGCTCTTGGTGTGGTGCTCATTCATATAGGCTTATCATGCAACACACGGGTCGGTATAGGCTCTGGGACCTCTTTTGATTTGTGGTGATTCCCTGGTACCTATATATTTACATTTACATATACAGCAGTGTGATTGTGACCGCTCCTTTTTATACTCTACTGGGTCTGTGATATATTACCTTGCTCAAGCACGTTCTTATGAGGTATATTTGTGGCTTTGTATTTCTTTAAATTATATATTTACAGCATGTCTTTTTGAGTGACTTTTCTCAGTGATATTATATCATATGCCATTCTATATGTTGAGTATATGTCATTTTGAATAGCCTTATTGTTCTCCACACCAGTGTATTTTTAAATTGTTTGTCTCATTTTAGGTCCTGATGGCCAATATGTTTTTATGAGTATTGTAATAAAGGATTTATATTTTTGCAAGTTACATTTGTGTACTTGGTGTTATTTTCTCCCTTTTGGGATGTGTGATATGTCCTCACATACAGCCATAGGTATTTATACAAAACATGACTCCGCCACCTCCTTGCTGATGTCGCAGCCTTGTTGGGACATGGTGGCCATTCACCAACCATCCACTACTCCATCCATCTAGACCATCCAGGGATGCACGGCACTCATCAGTAAAAACAACACTGTTTGAAAATTAGTCTTCATGTATTTCTGAGCCCACTGCAACCGTTTCTGCTTGTGAGAATTGTTTAGGGGTGGCCAAATAATAGCTTTATGCACACTTGCAGACCTCTGGAGGATCCTACACATTGAGATTCGCGGGACTCCAGAGGCACCAGCGGCTTCAAATACCTGTTTGCTGCTTTGCAATGGCATTTTAGCAGCTGTTCTCCTAATCCTATTAATTTGTCTGGCAGAAACCTTCCTCATTATGTCTTTATCTGAACGAACCCGTCTGTGCTCTGAATCAGGCACAAATCTTTTCACAGTACGATGATCACGCCTAAGTTTTCTTGAAATATCCAATGTTTTCATACCTTGTCCAAGGTATTGCACTATTTCACGCTTTTCAGCAGCAGAGAGATCCTTTTTCTTTCCCATATTGCTTGAAACCTGTAGCCTGCTTAATAATGTGGAACGTCCTTCTTAAGTAGTTTTCCTTTGATTGGGCACACCTGGCAAACTAATTATCACAGGTGTCTGAGATTGATTACAATGATCCAAAGAGCCTTAAAACACAATACCATCCATGAGTTTAATTGAAAAATTAATAATTAAATGTTTATGACACTTAAATCCAATGTGCATAATAATTTGGAACACGGTGTACATAAAATAATTCCAAAGTCTGATATAGACAATCATGTTGTTAGGAAACGTCCGTTACTTTCAGGTTGTAATGACTACTAGCCAAGCTTCTGGGTGGCCCTGGTTTGAGATGCAAAGCTTATTTCTCTGTCTGCAACCTATCAGGGCCAAGCGTGGAGTATTTGCGTCTGTTCAGTTTTTTCATTATTGCTTGGGATTTTATCGTGAATGAATGTATCTGATTAAGCTCCTGGTTAAACCCTGAATCCCCTTGACTACTTGGACTCTTTGTACTGGACTTCGGCTTTGTCTTTACCCTCTGCTCACTGATTTGGATATTCTTCTCACAGCTGGTTTCGAACTCTGCAACTCCTGTTTTTGCGATTTGGACTTTTAGTCTCTCCTGGTTTGAATTCTGCTTGTTGATCACCCCTCCAGCTTTCTGGTTATCCGTTCTGGTATTGCCTGCAAGTGCACCTCCTGTCCAACACCTTATTCTGTAAAAGCAACAGCGGTTCTATGCGGCCAAATCCAACCTGCCTTGCGGCGGGCTCTGGTGAAGACCATAGAGTAGCCTTAGACTCTGCTGACCAGAGTGCTGACAGACTTGAGGTAGCTGATTTGATAGTCTATGGCCTTTTTCCTCTGGAACGGAGCAGCAACGAGTTGGTCTCGTCATTTCCTTATTGCAGGGAGATCCTCAAACCTAGGTATTTTCGTTGAGACCTGATACCCCTGAATTTTTCTCTCTTGAGACCTTCTTTGCCGTGCTAGGTATACGGTATAAGGTATAGTGATGTAGCCATCTTTAACTTGATTCTGATAACTTGCTGCAGCGTGATATCACACAAAAAAAAGTCATTGAAAAAGTCAAGATAAGAAATCTAGCCATTGTTTATTTAATGCGTTAAAAGTTAAGGTAGACGGTGTGAGGGTTTAGCATCAGGAGAGGTTGGTACAGCGGTTTCTTTGTAGCCAGAGACAGGGACACCGTGCATTAAAAGTCATAACAGGGCTTTGCCTGTGTTTTTATTCTTGTCAAAGAAACAGCCTCTTGTACAACAAGGCAAAATACAAAATAAATCCTGCTCGTCTGAGCACTAACTAAACAAGATATTATCTAACTATACCGAGTGCCTTCCTACCAGGCACTGGACACAAAGTAACACAGGTCTTTACTCACATAGAATACAGGCTACTCCAGCCTTAGTAGTCTCCAGTCTGAGTCAGGGGTGAGACTCACACACACTGTGTCTGCACCTTTTTATACACAGGCTACAGGTGCAGCTAATTGAGCAGCAGCCTTGTCCTACAAACAGAGATGGACTAGGGATTGGGGAACCCGCCCTGCTCTTCTCCAATCCAACTCCAGGCCCCTTTTCCGGCTTTTCCTTAAGCAGAGATTGGAAAGCTAGAGCTGTCTATGGCAAGAACTACTCATTCCCTGGAGCCTAGGATACATATGACAGGATTCTAGGGGAAATGTACCTTCCCTCAATGACTTTACCTGTCACTGTCTCACATACCCTCTTCCTCTGTTCGAGCCCGTGGGATCGGACACATTTAGCTACAAGGCAGTGTGTCCTAGACAAAGCGTCAGCATTGCCCTGCAGTTTTCCTGCTCTGTGTTCCACAGTATATTTGAAGTTCTGCAAAGTAAGAAACCACCGTGTAACTCTTGCATTTCTCTCTTTAGCTTGACACATCCACGTAAGAGGAGAGTGGTCTGTAACCAACCTAAACCGACGACCCAATAAATAATATCTCAGGGACTCAAGTGCCCACTTAATTGCCAAGCACTCCCGTTCAACTATGCTATAGTTTATCTCAGCTGGGGTAAGTTTTCTGCTCAAATAGGTCACAGGATGTTTCTCACCACCCACCTCTTGTGACAGAACTGCTCCGAGCCCCACATTAGAAGCATCAGTTTGGACAACAAACTCCTTTTTGAAGTCAGGAGTGACTAAGACTGGTTGGTTATACAGGGCCAGTTTCAACTCTTGAAAGGCGCTTTCAGCCTTCGTGTCCCACTTGACCATGACAGACTTACTTCCCTTGGTAAGATCTGTCAGGGGCGCTGCTGTGCTGGCAAAGTTTGGAATGAACCTGCGGTAATAACCTGCAATTCCTAGAAAAGCTAAACTTTGTTGACCTGTGGCTTTATCACCCCTCTCCCAATTATGTACCCCAGATACCGTGCTTCCTCCAAGCCTAAGGAACATTTCTTTGGGTTTGCTGTTAACCCTGCGGCTCTGAGGGAGTTTAGTACTGCTTGTGCTTTTGGTAAGTGGCTTTCCCAGTCATCACTAAAGATTATAATGTCGTCCAGATATGCCGAAGCATACCGACGATGGGGTTTGAGGACTATGTCCATTAACCTTTGAAAGGTCGCTGGAGCCCCATGTAGCCCAAATGGTAAACAAATATATTGAAACAGACCATCCGGGGTGATGAACGCAGTTTTCTCTTTGGCGCCCTCCGTGAGGGGTACTTGCCAATAGCCTTTGGTTAAATCAAGTGTTGAAAAATACCTTGAATGGCCCAGTCTCTCTATTAACTCGTCACTCTTGGCATTGGGTATGCGTCAAACTTTGACATCTCATTTAACTTGCGGAAGTCGTTACAGAAACGCAATAACCCATCTGGTTTCGGAATCAATACAATGGGACTTGACCATTCACTTTTTGACTCTTCAATAATCCCAAGGTCTAGCATTTTCTTGACCTCCTCAGATATGGCTTGTCTACGAGCTTCAGGGACTCTGTAGGGTTTCAAGTGGATCCGAACCTGAGGCTCGGTCACAATGTCATGTTTTATTATACTGGTCTGTCCTGGCAGTTCTGAAAACACGTCTGTGTTTCTCTGCACAAACTCTTTTGTCTCCTGTTTCTGTGGCTTTGCGAGGGATTCTGACACATACACATCTGGGTTAGGACTATAGGGGGTCCTTACTGCCACGAGGGTCTCTCTTTCTTTCCATGGCTTAATTAAGTTTACATGGTATAACTGCACTGTCTTCCTTTTACCTGGTTGGTAAACTTTATAATTTACATCCCCCACCTTTTCAATTATCTCATACGGCCCTTGCCATCTAGCAAGAAATTTGCTTTCTACGGTTGGCACTAAGACCAACACTCGATCACCAGAGTTAAAATTTCTAACTTTAGCAGTTCGGTTATACACCCTGCTCTGAGCATCCTGAGCTTGCTCTGTACCTTTCAATCAGGTTCACCAGCTGTTCCGCATCTGTAGGATCTCCTTGACCGACCCAATGCTGAACCTTCGGTGGTAAGGAGCGGATGTATTTGTCAAGCACCACTCTCTCCACGATCTGCGCAAGGGTTGATTCCTCTGGCTGTAGCCATTTCCTTGCAAGATGGACAAGATCATACATTTGTGATCGCGCTGGTAGGTGTTCCACGAAAGTCCAGTTGTGCACCCGTCGAGCACGCACATTCATATTAACACCCAGACGGGCAAGGATCTTACCCTTCAGCTTGGAGTAATCCTTGGTATCCTGCTCATTGAGATCAAAGTACGCCTTTTGCGGCTCTCCGGTTAGGAAAGGTGCCAACACTGCTGCCCACTGATCTGAAGGTAGCTTCTCTCGTTCTGCCACTCGCTTAAACACCATGAGATAGGCCTCAACGTCGTCGGTGGATGTCATCTTCTGCAGAGATGTCTGTACCGCTGCACGAGTGGTTTGGCGCAAACCATGAGGCCCCGCTGACCTCTCCACTGAGGCCTGAATTTGGTCTTGCAAATAGCGATTAATTTGCTGCTGTTCTTTTAAGGCCAGTCTGTGGGCTTCACCCAGCAGAATATTGGTTTCAGCCTGGGCACGCATGGCTTCCTCATGCACCATTCGCTGAGTCGCGCTGGCTTCTTGCAGAGCTGTGCTGATCTTCCCCTGGTTGATATTAGCCTGAATCAGCTGTTTAAGTATTTCCTCCATTTTAACAGTCTCTTTTAGCCCTGTTGCCGCCTTCACCCAAGACATACACTTCCAAGCACTCTCGGGGAGAAAAAATTGTGTTGTTGCCCCTAGCAACGATTTTCCACTTGGAGCAGCAAAAGTCCTTTTAAATAGGGGTATGTCTCTTTAAGACCGTGCCCGCATCGGCCACCATATGTGAGGGTTTAGCATCAGGAGAGGTTGGTACAGCGGTTTCTTTGTAGCCAGAGACAGGGACACCGTGCATTAAAAGTCATAACAGGGCTTTGCCTGTGTTTTTATTCTTGTCAAAGAAACAGCCTCTTGTACAACAAGGCAAAATACAAAATAAATCCTGCTCGTCTGAGCACTAACTAAACAAGATATTATCTAACTATACCGAATGCCTTCCTACCAGGCACTGGACACAAAGTAACACAGGTCTTTACTCACATAGAATACAGGCTACTCCAGCCTTAGTAGTCTCCAGTCTTAGTCAGGGGTGAGACTCACACACACTGTGTCTGCACCTTTTTATACACAGGCTACAGGTGCAGCTAATTGAGCAGCAGCCTTGTTCTACAAACAGAGATGGACTAGGGATTGGGGAACCCGCCCTGCTCTTCTCCAATCCAACTCCAGGCCCTTTTTCCGGCTTTTCCTTAAGCCGAGATTGGAAAGCTAGAGCTTTCTATGGCAAGAACTACTCATTCCCTGGAGCCTAGGATACATATGACAGGATTCTAGGGGAAATGTACCTTCCCTCAATGACTTTACCTGTCACTGTCTCACAACGGCTACATCTGTATTCTATGGTGAACCAGATATCACTGCAGTGGCTGAGTCCAATCAGTTATACCTCCAGCAGGGACGGCTTCCTGTCAAGCATAACTGTTCGGAATTCAGACGATGGTCCGTCCCTCCATAGTGGAATGATGCAACGCTCAGTTGTCAATTCCGCCGAGGCCTTTCTGAAACTTTAAAAGATCTTCTGGTAAATTAGCCTCAGCCCTCGACTTTGGAGGATACCATGAATCTTGTTGTGCATCTCGACCGATGTCTACGAGAGCGGAAAAAACTGAATGTTCAGCAAAGGTCTCTCCTCTTCCCTGCGCTGAGATCCCTCCATCTGTCTCACAGGAGCCCATACAGTTGGGATCCTCGATATCTGTTCCAAACGTCTGGCTCCGTAAAACTTCAGAGCCTAGATGACCCCCGGGAAGGCCATCTGGGCGCTCAGGGATTTCTCAAAAAATCCTTTTGCGTGCCAATATATTGTTTAACAATGTTCGTATTTCTGGTCAAACTTTCGTACATTGTGGTTCTGCGAGTAATTTTTGGGATTTTCAGGTTGCTAAAAAATTGGCTATTCCCCTCGTTCAACTGAGGAGTCCTGTCAAAGTGCCTACTGTAGATAATACCCCTCTCTCTCAAGGGTCGGTCAAGTTCTCCACTTCGCCTGTTACTTTGGAAGTGGTTACCTTGAATACTGAACTAATCTCTTTATTTATCCTAGATTTGATTAAGTGAAATCCTAAATATCATGAATCTTGCATGTCTCTGTCTACTACTAATGTATCTTGCAATACAACATCGTTGTCGGAGTGTATTCAAGATTTTATGGATGTATTTTCTGAAATAGATTGTGAACCCCTGCCTCCTCATAGACCGTATGATTGCCCTATAGTACTCCTCCCTAATGCTAAGATTCCTAAGGGGCGGATTTATAATCTTTCTACTCCGGAAAGCCAGGCCATGAAAGATTATATTAAAAATAGTCTCCGTAAGGGTCATATTTGTCCATCTTGGGTGGGTGCAGGTTTTTTCTTTCTTGAAAAGAAAAAACTAAATATTTTTGTAGTTCAGGCCGTTACGGACGCGGCGATACCAATTATGTATAGTCTGTTTATTTATCTATTTTTATTAATAATAAAGGACTGATAAGGGAAAAAGGGTGATTTTTACTTTTAAAAAAAAAATTTTCACACAACTTTTGTTTTACTTTTTTACTTTGTCCCAATAGGAGACTTGAGGACAGGAGGCCCTGATCGCTATTCTAATACACTGCACTACATGCGTAGTGCAGTGTATTAGAGCCGTCAGCTACTCACGATGGCATAGCCGGACGCCATTGTTAGGTGTCCGGTTGCCATAGTCACCATCTCCGCTCTCGTGTAGCAGGCCGTCGATGGTGGTTTAACTCCTAAAAAGCCACGATCGCTATTGAACGCAGCTTTTAAGTGGTTAATCAGAGGGGACACATCGATCGGTCCCCGCTGTAGGAGCTGCGGCAACTGCTGTGCGAGACAGCAGCTGTCACAGCTCCTGTATGTGTCCGGAAGACGGCCGAATTGGCCGTTACTCCCGTCTCGTACTATTAGGTCATGGAGCGTGAACGATACAACTACCATGACCTAATAGTACGTCCAGGAGCGGGAAGGGGTTAAGTGGGCGTTTGAAGAATAGCACTACTTTCTTGGGGAGCTAGACATCAAATTACTGTACTTACCGACCATAAAAAGCTGCTCACTGATTTGGATATTCTTCTCACAGCTGGTTTCAACCTCTGCAGCTCCTGGTATTCTTTTGTTTTGCGATTTGGACTTTTAGTATCTCCTGGTTTGAACTCTGCTTGTTAATAACCCCTCTGGCTTTCTGGTTATCCGTTCCGGTATTGCCTGCAAGTGCACCTCCTGTCCAACACCTTATTCTGTAAAAGCAACCTGGGTTCTTTGCGGCCAAATCCAACTTGCCTTGCGGCGGGCTCTGGTGAAGACCATTGAGTAGCGTTAGACTCTGCTGACCAGTGTGGGGACGGACTTGAGGTAGCTGATTTACTTGTACGCTTGATCCAGACAGTGTCCAGTTGCCTTTGGGGAATTGCTCGTATAGCAATTCCATAAACTTTCACTCTGGGGAATTTCTCAAGTAGTGATTCCTTGACACAAGTGCAGGGTATGGGGGCAGTTGCCCCAGTCATGAAAAGTTGTATTTGCTGGAGGTCCTCTTCAAATTACTTTCATGATATTGTATTCAAATGTTCAAAATACTCCTCTCATTGTTCGACTATTACTTTTCATTGCGTTTCAATAGAAATGTTTTAATCTTAGTGTTTGGTTCCAGTTAAATGTTCAAATCAAAAAAAGTTCAATGTTAGTTAGCTGGTGAATACAATTTATAGTCGAAAGGAAAATATACACATCAGAGAGACAAAACAATGGTTAAGATGACATTTTAATCAAAGTCATATATCTGTTCCAGGAGGTGAAAGTTAAGAGGAGGAGAATATTTGAATAAGATGTTTGCCCATGTCCTTATCTCTAGCAGTTGCTTATCTCTTCCATAATATATATATATATATATATATATATATATATATATATATATAAATATATATATATATATAAATATATATATATATATATATATATATATATATATATAGACAAAAACAAATTAAAGATCACACAAAAAAGAAACTATCTGAACCGTCTTGAATAATCTTAAAAATACATCTTTAGATCTAACAGAAAAATATAAAACTATTTTTTAAAAATTAACCTGAAAGTCCAGTGACTACATAATTTTTCACATCACAGGCTTTTGAGCAGACCTGTCGGCAATGAATGTATATGTGCATTGAGTAAACTTAAGATCTGGATGTCAGGCCATGAAGCTCTCAAGATAATTTTTCTCTGAGCTCTTGTCTGTGAATGTGATTTAAAAATGCGCAGGCTATTTAGGCTGGATTCACAAAGAGTTTTGCTGTTTTTCGTAGCGTTTTTCACTGCATTTCTTTAGGTTTACAATGCTGTGGCCAGATTTTACTTTAAAAATGATAGTGAAATATTGATAAGGAAACTTAATAGTAGTCTGGTCAAATTCTTAACATGCATGTCTGCAGATTTCCAAGACCTCAATACAATCATTTATTTTTACATGTGTTGGAGGGGTTTAGGGCCTGGACTGGCTTTTATACTTTTAAGTTTTGTTACAAAGTCTTCTATAAGCTAAAAATGCAAGTTAATTATCATATTACTGTGTATTTGATTGATCTAGTGTGGAGCACCCCCTGAGTAATGTTAACTCTCAACTGAGTGCTGAAAAGACAGATCCTATGAGTGCAATAGGCCACAGAGCCAAGGATATATCTCAGTTAATAATCACATTGACTGTAGGATCACGGTTAAACTTCTGTTGAGTGGTAGCCATGTTGGTTGTATATACTTACAGGTATAAAGAACTATAACAGAATTATATCACAACTAACGGGGAGGCTGTGATCTGCCATTTTACAAACGTGTGTGTCCCTTACTAAACGACATGAGAATTTAGAAGAATCCTTACAAGGGAATTATCTACTATCACTAAGGCACCAATAATAAGCAGCTTTCATTATAGTCATATTCAAGAACAAATTAAGAAGTCATGGAATGAAACAAGAAAGTTGCTTAATCCCATTTTATGTCGCCAAACAGTAAAATTTCATTAACAGCATTCACCGAGCAGTCTGGGTTCCTGTCTTTAACACGACTTGGTTCCATAATAAGAAGTATTATCCTAGACAAGAATGACATGCGCAGGTTGGAAGACTGTTTTCCAATAATTTGGTATGTTAACACATTATTATAATTATATTAGCTGCCTCTCTGTATATAAAAAAATTGCCAGAGAAGAATTTAAAGTATGTTTTCCAATCAAAGACAATACACAAGAATAAGCGGAGCACTAAGAGTTAGGTAAAACGACATGCTGGTTGTGATTGTTTGCTATCAGGATGCAATAAAATAGAGTAAAGAATATATCCCATAACAGTATAAAATGTTTTATATCTATCCACCATTAAGTAAAGGAATGTGTCTTGAAGCGTGTGGGGTATATAATTTAGTGTCTCAGGCAGGGGGACTTAAGCTTGGAGTTACTTATTGAGTGATTGGTTGATTTCCATGAGGTCTTATACTAGCATCACTTTATGCAAAAGGTGATTTCAAGCATAACCTACTGTACAAAGCAGATCATGGAGAATTACACATCGGCCGCTTTCGCATCATACATTCCAATGCAGCATGATGGGGGGGGGGGGGGAGAGACATATTTTTATGAAGGAATATTACAAACCCTATCTAAATTGAGACTTAATGGAATTTGAGGTGGAATTTTACGGCAAAGTAATACTAAAAGCACTAGGTCATGTGTATTCATATGTCTATGTGCTCCATATAACTCCACCTGTTTTACCTATATGGCCAGGAACGAGTATTCTCACACCCTGCCAAAACTTGAGTTAATCCTGTAATAAAGTGCACTGTGAAAATCATGGCTGGGATAAGAAGACAAAGGATTATGGAGTATTTAGTCACTCATTCAGAAGTGATTTTAATTGTGGCAAACGGCCTATGATCTATGTTAAAAGATGCATCATTCCATTTGTTTCTGTTTAACCAGTCTCTAGGTTCAGGGAAGTGTTAGAATCTCCCCTCCTCTATTCGTGTCAGGGCATCACTCGGGCTGCGGTTGCTGCTGCTGCTGATTGTTGGTTGATGGCTCTCCACTATTTGCTTCCTGTTCCTCATCAGAAACGGCTTCAAGGTGGTATACCTGACGAATGGTTCGGGTGGTAAACTGAATTGGTGCCCTCCTACAAGGAAAAGAGATTTGAACATAAGTTACATATTATAGCTAGATTCTGGTTTTCTTTTATGAGCAAGCATAACAACCATAGGATGATCTTATACAACA
Organism: Rhinoderma darwinii; assembly: GCF_050947455.1. NCBI lineage: Eukaryota > Metazoa > Chordata > Amphibia > Anura > Rhinodermatidae > Rhinoderma > Rhinoderma darwinii. The sequence goes on from NC_134696.1 coordinate 73,304,943, forward strand.
TACTAGTGAAGTCCAATAATGCATAAATAGTTAGGACACTTACACACTAGTATACAAAATTGTCCAGTATATAAATACAGGCTCTTTCATCACCACCAGCAATATAGTTGTTCATAGTGGTAAACTGAACCAAAATAAATGTGATCATAGAGATGGTAGAGTCAGAAAACGCAATATATATATATTCATTTTTTGCAAAATGTATTTTCATCAATAGAGAAAGATATGTCAAAAAACTATTTTTGATGATGTGCATATAATAATAATGTATAGCACCCAGGGTGCTAGAATCCATTTGAGGATACGGTTAGGTTTCCTTTTTCCCGGTTACGTCGTTCTTGGACTAGTAGCAGAAACTTATGCATGCATCCACCCTAACAAAATATGCTAAAGTGCAAAGAATTCCAAGGAGACACAGAAGTCCAATTGAATCCTATCCTATTAAAAGACGACACCATTTACCATCAACGATGGTTTGCTCTCAGCAATCGTTACTCATTAGATCTGATGCATCTGACTCTACAACACCTGCAGATAGCAAACAAAGCTACGCAAAAAGACAACCAAGCTTGACATTGAATTTAAACAAATCATCTAGCTAGATTGCTACAATCAAATGCAGAAGGAATTGAAAAGTTTTATTGACTAATTGAAAAATTCAATATTGCAAAGTAAATTAAATTAATTTGAAAGAGATACACTTGACTATCAACATAATAGACTTTACTCTTGGGCTGAAGACAGAAGGTTTTCTAGGCAAATTAAGAAAAATTATAAATCCAACACAAGTGGAGACAATTTATCCACAGATAACAGAAAAAAAAAAAAAAAAACAGAGAAAATCGTAAGAAAGGAGCCCAAATGACTTTACGTTCAACTTAAAAAAAAATCGAAATCTACAAACGTGCCTTTTTTTTTTTTTTTTAGAGAAGGTGAAAACCAGCAGAACCCAGGACAAAAGATTCATCCAACGAAAGGACTACAAGACCAAGCATAGAACAGAGACATACAAAATCAAAGACCAGAAACAGAAAAAAGTCACAAACTGATCATTAATATATCTTCCAGAAATATGGCTGAACCTGAACTCAGTCTTTTAGATAAAGGTTTAGGATTCGTTCCAACACACAACAATTTGATTTTATAGTTGACTTCCTTCGCTTATGCCGCAATATGCGGTTATGTATGAATTTTATAGATAAATTAACCCTTTCATGACCAAGGGTCATTGATGCCCCTGTGTCCAGGTCAAATATTCCATTTTTGATATGCCTTTCTTTAAAGGATAATATCTTTGGAACCGCTTTGAATAGTACAACTATTTTTACTTTACTGTTTTTTTTGACAAGACTTATGAGGCTTTCATTTTCTATATTCGTTTATCTAATTCTGTTTTTAATTTGTATTATGAGCAGACAAATCAAAATTTTTTTTTAGAAAAAACACTTTTTTGTAATTTTTAGATATATATGTATATTTATTATTTTTCAATTTTTCATGGCTGTTTTGCATCAGTGTCTCAAAATTTCAATCCATTTCCCGGCCGTCTGACCGTTTTTAACCACCATTTGCCATCCATTTTTCATGGACGTTAAAAAAAAGTGGATGAATTTTAGTTGTTATGGTTTTTTTTGCCCCAACCCCCTGAAAACACCACAGTGGCCATGTAGATAGTGACGCAATACCACTGTAGATAGTACCACATTGCCCACATACAGATGTAGCCGTCTTTACCTTGACTTTTAACGCATTAAATAAACAACGGCTAGATCTCTTATTTTAACTTCTTCAATGACTTTTCAATGGCTTTTGATGTGTGATATCACGCTGCAGCAAGTTATCAGAATCTAGTTAAAGATGGCTACATCTGTAGATAGTGCCAGTGCCCACATAGTGCCACAGTGCTCCCTGTGCAATAATGCCAACATAGTGCAAACACAGTGCCCATGTACAGTGCCACGGTGTCCCCTGTAGGCAGTGCCAATATAATGCCACAGTGCCCATGTAGATAGTGCCACACCCCCTGTATATAGCACCCCCTGTAGATAGCACCACACCTCCTGTATATAGTGCCACCCCCTGTACATAGCACCAACCCCCTGTACATAGCACCACACCCCCTGTAGATAGCAACATCCCCTCTGTATTTATCAACAATCCCCCGGCAGATAGCGCCACCCCTCCCCCCTCCCGTAAATGGCACCCCCTTCCTGTAAATAGCACCACTGTAGCTCCCTTTCAGCAGCAGAATCCCTCTGGCCGAATATTCCGCTCCAACAGCAAGCCACTGATGTCTCTGTCCATATATGGACAGTGACGTTAGGGGTTAACTCTAAAAGCGGAATCCCGTGCCAGAGCGGGGATTCCGCTGCAGGATTAGCCCCCGACGTCACTGTCCATATATGGATAGCGACTCCAGGGGCTTCTCCAGTAGCAGAATCCCCAGCACAGAGCGATCTGACACCGGGGATTCCACTCCTAGAGAGAGCTGACGTTATTGTCCATATATGGATAGTGACACCAGGGGCTTATCCAGTAGTGGAATCCCTGGCACAGAGCTGCCAGCCTCCAGGGATCCGACTTGTAAATCCCTCAAACATAGGTACAGTGAAGGAAATAAGTATCTTATCCCTTACTGATTTTGTAAGTTTGCCCACTGTCAAAGTCATGAACAGTCTAGAATTTTTAGGCTAGGTTAATTTTACCAGTGAGAGATAGATTATATAAAAAAAAAAAAAAAGAAAATCACATAGTCAAAATTATATATATTTATTTGCATTTTGCACAGAGAAATAAGTATTTGATCCCCTACCAACCATTAAGTGTTCAGCCTCCTCCAGACCAGTTACACGCTCCAAATCAACTTGGTGCCTGCATTAAAGACAGCTGTCTTAAATGGTCACCTGTATAAAAGACTCCTGTGCACAGACTCAATTAATCAGTCTGACTCTAACCTTTACAACATGGGCAAGACCAAAGAGCTTTCTAAGGATGTCAGGGACAAGATCATAGACCTGCACAAGGCTGGAATGGGCTACAAAACCATAAGTAAGACGCTGGGTGAGAAGGAGACAACTGTTGGTGCAATAGTAAGAAAATGGAAGACATACAAAATGACATCGATCTCGGGCTCCATGCAAAACCTCACCTCGTGGGGTATCCTTGATCCTGAGGAAGGTGAGAGCTCAGCCGAAAACTACACGGGGGGAACTTGTTAATGATCTCAAGGCAGCTGGGACCACAGTCACCAAGAAAACCATTGGTAACACATTACGCCGTAATGGATTAAAATCCTGCAGTGCCCGCAAGGTCCACCTGCTCAAGAAGGCACATGTACAGGCCCATCTGAAGTTTGCAAACGAACATATGGATGATTCTGAGAGTGATTGGGAGAAGGTGCTGTGGTCAGATGAGACTAAAATTGAGCTCTTTGGCATTAACTCAACTCGCCGTGTTTGGAGGAAGAGAAATGCTGCCTGTGACCCAAAGAACACCGTCCCCACTGTCAAGCATGGAGGTGGAAACATTATGTTTTGGGGTGTTTCTCTGCTAAGGGCACAGGACTACTTCACCGCATCAATGGGAGAATGGATGGAGCCATGTACCGTCAAATCCTGAGTGACAACCTCCTTCCCTCCACCAGGACATTAAAAATGGCTCGTGGCTGGGTCTTCCAGCACGACAATGACCCGAAACATACAGCCAAGGCAACAAAGGAGTGGCTCAAAAAGAAGCACATTAAGGTCATGGAGTGGCCTAGCCAGTCTCCAGACCTTAATCCCATCGAAAACTTATGGAGGGAGGGAGCTGAAGATCCGAGTTGCCAAGCGACAGCCTCGAAATCTTAATGATTTACAGATGATCTGCAAAGAGGAGTGGGCCAAAATTCCATCTAACATGTGTGCAAACCTCATCCTCAACTTCAAAAAAAAGTCTGACTGCTGTGCTTGCCACCAAGTATTAAGTCTTGTTTGCCAAAGGGATCAAATACTTATTTCTCTGTGCAGAATGCAAATAAATATATATAATTTTGACAATGTGATTTTCTGTTTTTTTTTTAAAATATAATCTATTTCTCACTGGTAAAATTAACCTAGCCTAAAAATTCTAGACTGTTCAAGTGGGCAAACTTACAAAATCAGCAAGGGATCAAATACTTATTTCTTTCACTGTATAGCAAGGAAAAATAGCAGCACTCCAAATTGAAAGTATCCAAAAGCGGTTTTTATTCACCCATATGTGTAAGGGGTGCAACGTTTCAGCTGCTCAATGCAGCCTTTGTCAAGCAATGAAATACAAGTGTAACAATCCTTTCAGACAGCCCACAGTGGGTGGGACAAAAATACAACATAAAAAATATCAAACACATCAACACAATCCAATATAAGTGTAGATCTCGAACATAATAAAAAATTAGTGTCATAGTGGTTTTTAATGTAATTGTCCATATATGGATAGTGACAACAGAGGCTTCTCTAGTAGCAGAATCCCCGGCCAGGGTGTCGGCCGGGGATTCCACTCCTAGAAAGAGCCACTAACGTCATGTCCAAATGGACAGTGACGTCAGGGGCTCTCTCTATAAGAGGAATTCCCAGCCAGTGCGATCTGACACCGGGGATTCCGCTCCTAGAGTCAGTTCAGGTGGCGCTATCTACAGCGGGGGGATTGCTATCTGCAGGGGGGTGGTACTACAGCGGGGATGGAAAGACGATGGGGGCTCCCTCTAGGATGGGAATCCCCAGCCAGAGCTTAGGTGGTGCTATCTGCAGGGGCTTTTGCGCTACCTACAGCGGGTTGTGGGTGGAACTATCTACGGTCGGGGGTGTATTCCGGGGCTCTTAAAGCCCCGGCCGATATGAGAGTGCAGCGCTGCTCACACTGAAGCAGAACTACAATCATTAACCCCCTTAAGGACATAGACTAGTTGGCACATTCATGACACAGCCTCATTTTTCAAATCTGGCATGTGTCACTTTATGAGGTAATAACTTTGGAATGCTTTTACCTATACAAGTGATTCGGAGATTGTTTTCTCGTGACACCTTGGACTTTAAGTTAGTGGTAAAATTTGGTCGATACATTCAGTATTTAATTGTGAAAAACAGCAACATTTTGCGAAAAATTGAATTTTTCTAAATTTAAATGTATCTGCTTGTAAGACAGATAGTAATACCACACAAAATAGTTGCTAATTAACATATCCCATATGCCTACTTTAGATTGGCATCGTTTTTAGAAAAAAAAAATATTTTTCTAGGACGTTACAAGGCTTACAACTTTAGCAGCAATTTCTCACATTTTCAAGAAAATTTCAAAAGCCTATTTTTACAAGGACCAGTTCAGTTCTGAAGTGGTTTTGAGAGGCCCATGCAATAAAAACCCCGATAAGTCACCCCATTTTAAAAACTGCACCCCTCAAAGTATTCAAAACAAAGGAGCACCTAGTGGATTTTGAGGACACCTTTTTATTAGATTATATTTTATGCACCATGTCAGGTTTGAAGCGGTCTTGTGGTACCAAAACAAAGGAAACATCCCAAAAATACCCCATTTTGGAAACTACACACCTTGAGGAGTTAATCCAGGGGTGTAGTGTGCATTTTGACACCACATGTGTGTTAGTGATTTTATTAGAATTTGGACGTGAAAATTAAAAATTTAATTTTTTTTCCAATAAGATGTCGTTTTAGCTGAAAAAAAATCTATTAATACAAGGAATAAAATAAGAAAAGCGCCCCAAACATTTGTAAAGCAATTGTAGAGCTCAGAAGGGAAAGAGCACCATTTGGCTTCTGAGCACAGATTTTGCTGGAATATTTTATAAGGAATTTATCTAGGGGTGTATTGAGCATTTTTACCGCACAGGAGTTTTCCAGAATTTGATGCAAAGAATGAAAAAGTACACATTTTTCACAATTATGCCATTTCAGTGCCCAATATGTTGTGCCCAGCTTGGATTATTGGAGATCCTCCCACCATAAATTGTTACGCAGGTTATCCCGAGTTATCCCGAGTACAGCAATACCCCACATGTGGTAATTATCTGCTGCTTGGGCACACGACAGAGCTCAGAAGGGAAGGAGCAACATTTGGCTTTTGAGCACAGATTTTGCTGGAATATTTGTCAAGCGCCATGTTGTGTTTGCAGAGCCCCTGAGGTACCAGTATAGTGGAAACCCCCAAGAAGTAACCCCATTTTGGAAACTACACCCCTCAAGGAATTTATCTATTGGTGTAGTGAGCATTTTTACCCAACAGGAAATTTCCAGAATTTGATGCAAAGAATGAAAAAGTACAAATTTTTCACAATTATGCCATTTCAGTGCCCAATATCTTGTGCCCAGCTTCTGTTATCGGAGATATTCTCACCATAAATTGTTATGCAGGTTCTTCAGAGTACGGCAATACCCCCACATGTCGCCATTATCTGCTGCCTGGACACACGACGGGGCTCAGAACGGAAGGATCACCATTTTGCTTTTGAGCACAGATTTTGCTGGAATATTTGTCAAGCACCATGTTGTGTTTGCAGAGCCCCTGAGGTACCAGTACAGTGGAAACCCCCAAGAAGTGACCCCATTTTGGAAACTACACCCCTCAAGGAATTTATTTAGGGGTGTAGGGAGCATTTTGACACACAGCAAATTTCTAGAATTTGATGGCATATATAAAAAAGTGAACATTTTTCACAATTATGCCATTTCAGTGCCCAATATGTTGTGCCCAGCTTGCGTTATCGGAGATATTCTCAACATAAATTGTTATGTAGATTCTCCCGAGTATGGCAATACCCCCACATGTGGCCATTATCTGCTGCCTGGGCACATGGCAGGGCTCAGAAGGGAAGGAGCACCAATTCGCTTTGGAGCTTAGATTTTGCTGGAATGGTTTTTAGTATAAAAATTTGTATACAATTTATACTGAAAAGTTTATATAACTTTGTATAAATTTTATTAAAATTTTGATAAATTTGGAAATCTGGATAAATTTTGGATGAAAGTCACAAGAATACAGGGCTAAAATATGTGCAGCCGTGTTCAGCTGGTCTTTTCGGGTACGGCCTAGGCACACACCAGGGCTAAGAAGAAATTTGATCAGAAAGTTTGGATAACATTTTTGGGAGAAAGTCATGGATTAAAAATTAGTCATGGCAACGTCTGCAGGACTGATATATGTGCAGCTGTGTTCAGCTAGTCTTGCCGGGTACGGCTTAAGCACATGGCAGTGCTAAGAAGGGAAAGAGTGGCATGCGGCATTCTATTACTGTGGCTGTGCGAAGTACATCAGGGTAAATATAAATGGCGGTTCAACAACAAAATCAGAATTTCAGAGACGTATGGTATATTTTAAAACACTCCTTCATTCACAGTCCTGGCTTCTCGGGGCACGTGATGCACCGTTCTTGGCCCTTTCCCTTCTTGGCAGTTTGGGGAACTTCGCTGGGGAAATGTTGCCCCGGTACAATGCGTGTGGCCTCGCTTTTAGAAGTACTGGGTCCCTCCCATTCCTGATCTCCAAATATAAGGGACTTTATTACCACCTCTTGAAATTCCAGGAAAGTTCCCCTCTGGCCTGAAGCTCTGAATAGCACGTAAGCATTATACAATGCGGTTTGCATGATGTGCACGGCCAGCTTCTTGTACCACACCCTTGATCTCCGCATGCCATTGTATGGCTGTAGCACTTGATCTGAGAGATCAACCCCCCATGTATTTATTGTAGTCACGAATGGAATTGGGTTTGAGGGTCTCTGTACTGGTACCTCGTACAGGGATGGGGGTGCTGCCATGGCCATGTATTGTTGTCAATATATGGATATCCCTCTATTCCTTATACTTGACACACAATAGATTGTCGCTGCATTGTGCCCTACTCTCAACTCCTCTGAGTTTTTGCCCAAGCAGCGACTTCTCTGGATCTTGCGAACTGTGCCACATGCCACTGTACTTCTGAAAGCAAGGCTCCTGAAAAGTAGTACACTGGTTTAGTAATTATCCAGGTAGAGGTGGTAGCCCTCGTCCAGCAGTGGATGCACCAGATCCCACACTATTTTGCCGTTAACTCCCATGAAGGGGGCATTCTGGGGGTTGAATAGTGGTGTCCTTCCCTTCATATATTTTAAATTTGAAGGTGTACCCTGATGTACTTTCGCACAGCTTGCACATCTTAACGCCATACCTTGCCCTCTTATTCTTCAGGTACTGGCGGAATCAAATGCTCCCTTTAAAATGAACTAAGGACTCGTCAACAGCACTGAAATGGTCTATTAGGGGTCTAATTTTAAATAGTTGGTCAAAGCTGGGGTCCCCTTGGGGTGGGCACTGTGCATTATCGCAGTAATGCAAAAATCTGAGAATTATCTCAAAACGAGTCCTGACCATTGCTATGTGGTACATAGGGGTGTGGTACAGAATATATGTGCTCCAGTATGTTCTTATGGATGGCTTTTTCAGAAGCCCCATACTGAGCACAATACCCGAGAACTTCCTCATTTCCATGGTGTCTACAAGGGTCCACATGTTGGGCTTGGCGTAACTAGATGAGGCATTCTGGGCGATAAACTGTTGGGCATATAGGTTAGTTTGGGTCACCATTAAGTCAATACATTAGTCAGTGAAATAAACTTTAAAAAAGTCTATTTCCTGTAACCCTGCCATTTCAAATTAAATCCCTGGGGTGCCCGTAAACCCAGGGACCTGGGGCTCGTAGTTCTCGGGGATTGGGTTTCACATAGGGTCACTACTCTTAGGGGCTGGTATAGTAGATGACAGGGGGCGACTTCTTGGCATTTCCTCATCCTCACTTGATGAGGAAGAGGAGAGATAGAAGAGGTTTCTGGGTCACTCCCGGACTCGCTGTCCGAAGCAATAATGGAATATGCCTACTCAGCCGTAAATACTCTACGGGCCATTATGCTCTTTATCAGATATGTATGATGTGCAAAAACCTACCTAACTAAACTCGTAGATATATATTTTTTTTTAGCTTTATATTTGAAAAAATAATTGCACGTTTTTTTTATAACAAAAGAAAAAAACCAAGTGCTCAGAAAAAACCTAGAGCAAGGCTTTCATTAGGCAATCAGTCATGGCGATGTCACTGATCCGCCAGGGGACGCAGAAGGAGAGTTTGCGTCACTAGCAAAAACTACATAACTAAACTCCTAGATTTTTTTTTTGTTTTATATTTTTTGTAGGTTTTTTTAGTTTTTTTTTTATAACAAACGAAAAAAATTGCTAGAGCAAGGCTTGTATTAGGCGATCAGTGACAACTAAGTCACTGATCAGCACACAGGACAGCAATACTCATCCCAGGGGTTTACAAAATAAGTGGCAAAAAATTAAAAGAAAAAAAAAAACCTGTAGCAAGGATTTTGAACAGTGATCAGCAACTTATTCAGTTACTGATCAACAGCAGCAACAAAAATCACAGCAAAGTGAAAGTAATCACTGGGATGGTGATCAGGGGGTAAAGGGTGGAGGATGGGGGTAGTGGTAGATAGATATAGTGCTGTATATATGTAACAGCTCTTGACACAACCGCTCTGCTCCCTCTCAACACCTGCAATATGGGATACAGAGTGGGATCATAATGAAAATGGCCACCAGTCTAATATGATTGGTCTGTCAGGACAGACAGACTAATCATAGCAATCGCCGATGAGGGACAAGTCTGATTGGTCCCTTGGTGATGTATAGTGATTGGTTGCTGTCCATGACAGCAGCCAATCAGTTGTCTCCACTCCCCCCGAGGCCCGATCGCCGCCACCAACATGGCGACGGTCAGTCAGTAATGACTGACCTGTCACGATGATCGCCGCTGAGGGACCGCTGCAATGAGTCCCTCAGCGTTGAGCAGTGGTAGTCTGCAGCTATCACGGCTCTAAACCTGTGTCTGGAGACAGAGGTGCCTGTTAACCACATGACGTAATAGTCTGTCAGTTTGAGTTAACAGGACAACGCCTGTGGCGGACTATTACGTCACATAGCGGGAAGGGGTTAAACCCGTTCCAGGCTGTCAATGTCTGTATACGTGCTAACTGCACAGGACATCGGCAGTTGGAACATATATAGCCGTATGGCAGTCGTGAAGAGGTTAAATAACAAAGAATCTAGGGTAAACAAAATTATTTACTCTCTCCGATCTTATAATCAATTTGACCCCGAAATATATAGTCATCTGTTTGTTTAATTTTAGGAAGCAGTGACAAGTGAAATCCCCTCAAAATGGAACGATAATTCCCATAGATTACACTCTAATTTAAATAAACCCGAGTCTGCAGCTATTGAAAAATTTAAGAATTATAATTACAATTCCGTCATAATCAAAAGAGCCGATAAGGGAGGTGCTATTATTATTATGGATAGTACCGCATACCACGACGAACCCATGAGTCAACTATCTGATGTACAAATTTATAAAAAATGTAAATCGTGATCCCACCAATAATTTAAAAAAAGAAAATCGACATAATACTCGACGCCTTATTGTCAGGAATCATTGATCAAGATCTTACAACTGCTTTAAATAATAAATATCCACGAACACCGATATTTTACCTTTTACCAAAAGTTCACAAAAATCTCAATAAATCCCCATGTGATGCCATATTGTCTCTGGGGTTAATTCCATTCTCCAACCTTTAGCCTTTTACAAAAAAATTGGATCTAAACTGACAAATTATTTGCAGGACACTACAGACTTTTTACATGAAATAGCAAAAGTTGAAATGAATGATAATACCTTACTTTGCATTTTAGACATCAAATGTTTGTATACTCACATCCCTTTTAATGAAGGCATATGATGGCCGTTAGACACAAATTGTGTGAAGATGTTATTCTTCGCAACAAAAAAAAATCAGATTTATTAGGTCTCTGCTAGACCTTGTCTTTACTAAAATTAATTTCAGATTTGATGGCGACCATTACCTGCAGCTGCAGGGGACTTCAATCGGGTGCTCTGCCGCTCCAAGATATGCCAATATTTTTAAGACTTTTAAAAAAAAAAAAAAAACAACAACACGATCGTCCCTACAAGGAGAATATTGGACAGTGGCTACGTTATGTGGCTGACATTTTACTAATATGGAACGGTAACAAGGAAAATCTAGAAAAAATTGTACTATACATTAATGAATTCTTACTTAAATATAATTCCAACAAAATACATTATCTTGACGTAGAAATTAACAAAACTGATAATCAATTGATGACTACACTATTTTCTAAACCTATTTACAGGAACAACCTGTTGAGAAGAGATAGTGCACATGCACCACAGATAGTTAATGAAATTCCTAAAGGACAATTTATACGTGGTCGACGTTTATGGAGTGATGACAGAGAATACCATAAACACAAAAATAAAATTTATAAATTCACTGAAAGAGTCTATCAAATGTACAAAATGGAAAGAATAGGCTCTGTGATAAATAAATGTAAAAAACAAGATTTATGAAAACTTAAAAATAAAAACATTGAAATAAAAACCTTGTTTATCTATACCTATGATAGTCACTCATATGATTAGAACTACTATAAACAAATATTAAGAAATGATGAAGTATGAGCCAAAATACGGCTTTTTATTTAGTGAAAAAACAAGGTTTGTTTACCGTAAAGGTAAATCTCTGTCTAATCAGTTAATGCGGTCCAACATTAACCTCTTAACGACCGCTAATACGCCTTTTCACAGCAGCCGTTAAGGATACTTATGCCAGAGCGCCGCCTTTTCACGGCGCTCTGACCTAAGCCCGGCACGGGTGTCCGGTGCCGGCTAAAGCAGGTGTCGTGCGGTCTAAAACAGCCGGATACCTGCACTAATGGGCAGGATCGATTTCAACATCAACCTCACCCGTTTAACCCCTGAATAGCAAGTGCCGCATCCAAGTGGTTTTGGAGGGAGGGTGCTCCCTCTCTCACCCCATCGGCACCCTGCAATTGCAATCACAGGGTGCCAATGGCTTCTATGGCAGCCGGGGACCTAACAAAGGCCCGCAAGTCTGCCTGTAGTGGATGCCTGCTAGGCCATGCCTGAGGCATGACCTAACAGGTGCCAGTCCATTTTACAGGCAATAATACACTGCAACACAGAAGTATTGCAGTGTATTATAAAAGCGATCAGAAGATCGCATAGTGAAGGCCCTAGTGGGACAAAAAATAAAGTTATCAAAAAGTTTAATATAGTTAATAATAAATAAATAAAATAATTAAAACATTACACATATTTGGTATCGCCATGTCCGTAAGAACCCCACCTATAAAGCTATTATGTTATTTAACCCGCATGGTGAACGCCATAAAAGAATAAAATAAAAACCAATGCCAGAATTGCTGTTTTCTATTCATAGATTGCTGATCAAAAAGTCGCATGTACTCCAAAATTGTACCAATAAAAACTAGAAGTTGTCCTGAAAAAAACAAGCCCGCATACAACGGCATCGGCGTAAAAATAAAAAAATGATGGCTCTTAAAACATGGCGACATAAAAACAAATAATTTTGTGTAAAAGTAGTAAAACATACAAAATCTATATAAATTTGGCATCGCAACAATCGTAATGACCAACTGATTAAAGTTAATATGTTATTTATACTACACAGAAAACGTCGTAAATCTGAGACGCAAAAAAAGAGTGGCGACATTTATGGTTTTTTTCCATTACCCTCCAAAAAAGTTAATAAAAGTTAATGAATAAATTATATGTACCCCAAAATGGTGCTTTTAAAAAATACAACTTGACCTTATACAGCTATGTCGACGCAAAAATAAAAAAGTTAGAGCTCTTGGAATGCGACGATGGAAAAACTTAAAAAACAGCTGTCATTAAGGTTTAAAACAGGCTGGCCATTAAGGAGTTAAAGGGTTAAAAAATACTAAGTGTTTACATAATACAACTCTTAGTTTAAAATAATTTAATATAATTGACATCAATGTACTTTAATATATAACTATATAATGTATACAGTAGAATTATAGAGATAGAGGGCTATGATTAAGATCATATATTATTAAAATTCTTTATTTTATAGTTTTATTCGTAAATTACATATGACCATAAAGGACAAATCCAGACAAACAAGAGTTAAAAGAAGGAAGAAAACTAAAACAAACAAAACACATATCACTTTAGAACAATGAATAAGTCAATATGCCTCCAGCCATTCTGATGTTATTAACCCTACCAATATTCTCAGAGGCCTTATAGAAGGGAACGAAATTCATCCCATTTCTGAAATTCTATCCAGGGGCACTATATCTCATAGAATCTATCATATTCGTCATACATAGAGGAAGTTACATTTTTCCATATGCATAATATCGTTAACTTTAAACACCCATAGGGAGAGTGAGGGGACTACAGTTTTCTTCCGCATTGATGGAATACACATTTTTCACTGCCATGATTAAAAAGCATAGCAGTAATCATTTGAAAGCGATACCTAGAGTCTCGCAGTGACAGAGGAGGAACAATGCAGGGTACAGGTCTAATCCACCTTCAAGAGCTCTGCTCATAGTCTCTCTTATTCCCTCCCAAAAGGAGGGAATAGGACCATTGACATCAATGTACTTTAATATATAACTATATAATGTATACAGTAGAATTATAGAGATAGAGGGCTATGATTAAGATCATATATTATTAAAATTCTTTATTTTATAGTTTTATTCGTAAATTACATATGACCATAAAGGACAAATCCAGACAAACAAGAGTTAAAAGAAGGAAGAAAACTAAAACAAACAAAACACATATCACTTTAGAACAATGAATCAGTCAATATGCCTCCAGCCATTCTGATGTTATTAACCCTACCAATATTCTCAGAGGCCTTATAGAAGGGAACGAAATTCATCCCATTTCTGAAATTCTATCCAGGGGCACTATATCTCATAGAATCTATCATATTCGTCATACATAGAGGAAGTTAAATTTTTCCATATGCATAATATCGTTAACTTTAAACACCCATAGGGAGAGTGAGGGGACTACAGTTTTCTTCCGCATTGATGGAATACACATTTTTCACTGCCATGATTAAAAAGCATAGCAGTAATCATTTGAAAGCGATACCTAGAGTCTCGCAGTGACAGAGGAGGAACAATGCAGGGTACAGGTCTAATCCACCTTCAAGAGCTCTGCTCATAGTCTCTCTTATTCCCTCCCAAAAGGAGGGAATAGGACCAAAAAATGGCATGACCAAAAAGTATGAGCAAAGTACTAGCATCTCCAGCAATTTGGGTTGGTGGTTGAGCTAATAGCTTAAGACTGTAATTAGTAATTTATAGCCTGCTTCCTGGAAGCGAGAGCTAAGAGAGGATTTATGTATCAAAGTGAAAAACCTTTGTCTCTGATCGGGAGTAAGTATAATATTAAGGTCCACTTACCATTGAAGCGGACCTTAAATGGGAGGATTCTGGAGGAGGGTAAAGGTCAGAGACAATGTATGCCTAGTCAAGGCCATCCCCAGACAAAGTCTCAAATGGGTTTTATCTTGTGTATAAGACTTCGGTGGTTGGAGGAACATTAAAACATTTCTCAATTGCACTAATATCCAGGGCCCTAGTGGATGGGGACCCAGCCGTATCATCAACACAGCTGAAGAGAGTCATTGATTGTACTTTTGTAGGTCAGTTATTCTGAATTTACCCGAGATCACCCAAAAACGAAAGACTGGATCGTTTAAAAATGAGGGTTACTCAAGATAGGATATTCAGCAGAGTTATGTGGGAGGAGAAAAAAAATGTACTTTTGAATTAGAATAGCATTATACGGATGTAGCCATCTTTAACTTGATTCTGATAACTTGCTGGAGCGTGATATCACACCACAAAAGCCATTGAAAAAGTCAAGATAAGGGATCTAGCCACTGTGTATTTAATGCGTTAAAAGTCAAGGTAAGGACGGATAAATCTGTCGTGTCGGACCCATAGTAGGATGGTGTCGCAAAGAGGATAGATGGGGAAGCTCCAGCCATGGGAATGCAGCCAATGATATATGAGAAAAACACTGTTTGATTTGCACCCACGGTTTAAAAGTTCCGTGTGGACACCAGTCAATGACTCGTGACAGATGCGTTGCTAGGTAATAAGTATTCAGATCTGGCAAGGCCAGGCCTCCTCTATTTTTAGGTCAGCACAGCAATGTCCGCTTAACTCGAGTGGTTTTCCCCGCCCACATGAATGTTATTTGAATAGAGTCAATAATTTTAAGAAAGGAAGATTGGAATCAGATCGGTAATGTTTGCATGTGTTATAAAAGGCGAGGCAATAAGTTCATTTTAAATATTCTACATTGCCCTAGCCAGCTGAAGTGCCCCTTTGTCCATTTCATACAGTCTTCACGTATGGAACGTATAAGAGACAGGAAATTAGACTGATATGGGTCAGTGGGGTTTGAGGTAATATTAACTCCCAAATATTTCAGCAACTTAGAGCTCCACCGAAAATCAAAAGATTGTTTAAAGGATTGTGCCAGTTCCGGGGTCACGGTAATATCCATCGCTTCTGACTTAGAAAGATTAATTTTGAAATGAGACAGTTCTGAATAGGATTTAAATTCATGCATCAAGTTTGCGAGAGAGACAGCTGGGTTAATAGTAAAAAACAAAAGATCATCTGCATAAGCAGCAATTTTATATTCAGGGCCCTGGAGAGGCATACCCGAAATACGTGGATGGGCTCTCAATTTCCGTAGAAACGGCTCTAAAGTAACAATAAAAAAAACTGGGGATAATGCACATCCCCATCGTGTGCCGTTTCGAATTTGAAAGCTTTCCATGAGTATACCATTTACTTGAACCCTTGCCAAGGGAACAGAGTATAGAGTATAGTGCCATGATATATCATATTAGTACCAAGACCAATTTTATGCAAAGTCCCCTCCATAAAAATACAATTTACTCGGTCAAAGGCCTTCTCTGCATCCGTAGATAATAAGATCATGGGTTTATTATCAAGACTAGCTTTGTAGGTGAGATTTATCGCTTTTATGTTATTATCTCTATCTTCCCTCCCCCTCATAAGACCTGCCTGGTCTGGATGGATAATGGCTTCCATCAGCATCGTTAGTCTAGTTGCAAGAACTTTTGCAAATATTTTAATATCCACATTAAAGAGGCTCTGTCACCAGATTTTGCAACCGCTATCTGCTATTGCAGCAGATCGGCGCTGCAATGTAGATTACAGTAACGTTTTTATTTTTAAAAAACGAGCATTTTTGGCCAAGTTATGACCATTTTCGTATTTATGCAAATGAGGCTTGCAAAAGTACAACTGGGCGTGTTGAAAAGTAAAAGTACAACTGGGCGTGTATTATGTGCGTACATCGGGGCGTGTTTACTACTTTTACTAGCTGGGCGTTGTGTATAGAAGTATCATCCACAGTCCCATAGATCACGCTGTCTCTAAGCAAGGAGGCGATTAGCTTCCATTGCCACTGAGAGTAAATAAGGTGTAAAAGAGAAATTGTCACCATAATGAGAGCATGATCTGAAAAGACGATTGATGATATAGAAGCGGAGCATAGTGAATGCTAATCTAGTCTAGAGTGCATATCATGTACCTCAGAGTAGAAGACGTAGTCTTGTGTCACTCGGTATAAACAATGCCAGGTATCCACCAGTCGATGTTACTGTAGTAAGCATTTCAGGTATCGAAGCTTAGAGTGTGAAATACTAGATGAACCTGTTGAGGTATCTTGGAGTGGGTTAAAGGCAACATTAAAATCTCCTCCAAGGATCCACATCCCTTCTCCAAAATCCTTCAGGGCAGCCAGGAAACCCGCAAGGGCAGAGCTTTGCCCTGAGTTAAGTAGATGGGTCTCATGTAAAAGTAGATGTAAGTAGATGGGTCTCATGGGAGCACAGATGGGTCTCATGTAAAAACGCTACATGCAGATGGTAACGTTTTAGTAGGCACATCAAAATTGAGCGTTTTCCCTACGCTATGTAGTAATTTGACGAACCTATAACTAATTCTGTTTTGGTAGGGGAGGCATATTGAGAGGGAAAAAAACGAAATAAAAAGAAGAGTCACAAAGGCCGAGTACCTGGGTATCTTTCCCAAGAATAAAGACTCCCTAGATCAATATTAAAGTAAAAAAAAAAATTTGGGAAGTCGAGCAGGAATATGGATTTAAAACCTACAAAGAAAAAAAATTGAGACATAAGAAAAAAAGCCCCAAAAAAAACAAGGGGATCAAATTGGAGTTAAATTGCCCTAAAGGGAGGTTCAATGGATATATTATTGAAAAAGTGTCAATCTAATAGATCTTAACGAAACATGTCAAAGAAAGGTACACCGAATATATTTTTGAAAAAGCATCAGTCCAACAGATCCTAACGAAATATATATTTTTGTTTTTTTCTCGACAAAACAAATTGTTACATCGTTAAAATAAAGAATTTGTACTGTACGACTTAACTCTAATATAGAAGCACACAATATACTATAAAACAACATATTTATATATAAATTTATAATATATAATACAGTAAAACTATTATCAGCATTTCTCTACGATTCTAATTATATATAACAATTCATTACCTTTCTCTATAACCGCAATATACTACCACATCTTAAATAGATCATGAATTACATTAACTTTATAATGAATTATCAGTTATAAAATAACTTAACTGTATACTCTATCCTGTTATTTCGTCTTAAGATGTCTTTTCTGTATATTATCATTCATAGTGGATTTTATCGGTTCATTGGCTATATGAAAAACAGGTTTTTGTTTAAATGAAAATGCAACATGAGAATTTAGCTTAAAGCAGTTATATCATGAAACTTCTGATATAGTTCTATTTATCTCAATGTCTTAAGCTGGTGTCGGGTGTAACCACGCATGCTTGAGAAAGGTGGCGGACCACCGAAACATCGCTCCAGGTGGTCACGGACTTATCATCCACATGTAGTCTCTGCTACTAGTCCAAGAAAGAAGTAATCGGGAAAAAGGAAACCGAAGCGGATCATCAAATGGACTCTAGCACATTGGGTGATATACATTATTATCATATGCACATGATCAAAAACGTTTTTGACATATCTTTTTCTATAGATGAAAAAACATTTTTCAAAAACAGAAATAGTTTCAAATGTTATCTGTGCATTCCTCTATATATATATATATATATATATATATATATATATATATTACGTTAATCACACACAGAGTAAGCGTCTCTAATAGCACGCTACACCTATATGCTAATTTGAGTAAGGTCCACAAATCACTCAGCGCTTAAAGTCAGCAAATGTATCATCAGTTACCACTAGCTAAATTGTATTTATTCCAGAATTTAATAATACAACCTACAATAAATGCATGTGACACGTTCCTCTAAATCCTCACATGTCACATTGGTGTTTTATCACACTTCAAATGTAACCTTGGCATTTTTCCTAACTGCCTGGACGTCTCACATATACTCAGGTGCATTAGCGATTGCTCCTACAAAATGATCTTGCTAAATATGTTACCTCCTTTAGATATAGTGGAAAAAACTAAACTGATGACGCATCCTTGTGAATTGAGGGCTAAACTATAACTCCAAGAGATAGCCTAAATCCTACCCTGTCCTCCCTAAAGTAGAGCCAGGGAGGAAATTAGTCAAGATTAGAGATGAGCGAACTTATGAAAAGTTCGGTTCAGGTGGTTCGCCGAATTTCATGAAAAAGTTAGATTCTGACCGAACCTGTAATTCAAGAAAGCCCCTAAAAATCATGTATAACACTGTTTAAAAGCCCTAGAAGCCCTGTATAACACTCTTACGTCACCCATGAGTGTATCCAAGTACTTTTGAGCTGTCTTTAAGGCAAAGTTAGTGTCAAAGTTACGCCAACATGTATGGCTATAGGAAAACGGACGGGACACGGTGATAACTAACAGAAACCACTGCACTTGCGCATGTTGTATGCTTAATGCATTGTTAAAAAAGGTACAAAAATTAACCATTTTTCGCGGCAGATGCCTGCCAGGGTTCATACATATAAGGTGGTAAAAGAAGAAGCAATGGGTTTTGACAAGCCCTCAAAATATTTACCCATTATGGTGGCAGATGCCTGCCGGGGTTCATCCATACATGGATGTAAAAGCAACAAGCAATGGCTTTTCACAAGCCCTCCAAAAATGTACCCTTTTTATTGGCAGATGTCTGCCGGGGTTCATCCATACATAGATGTAAAAGCAACAAGCAATGGCTTTTCACAAGCCCTCCAAAAATTTACCCTTTTTATTGGCAGATGCCTGCCGGGGTTCATCCATACATGGATGTAAAAGCAACAACAAGCAATGGCTTTTCACAAGCCCTCAAAAAATTTACCCTTTATGGTGGCAGATGCCTGCCGGGGTTCATACATATATGGTGGTAGAAGAAGAAGTCATTACTTAGCCATTGCTTTTTCAAAGCCCTCAAAAAATTAACCCTTTTTGGGAGTAGCAACAGGTTTTGCATCTGGAAAGTGAAGAAGCTATAAAATAACAAAAATTATTCCTTTTTTAGGATCATCTGGCAGTATCAGACGGCAGCAGGGATGGTGGATTGGTGGTAGAAGTTGTAGTAGCAGATCCAACAGCAGCAAATGAAAACAGATTGGACAGGACAGAATCCCGGTGGTTGTGTAGGTCAGTTTGTAGCAGAGAGCAGTGGAGGTGGATTGGTGGTGGTTGACTGGTAGTAGTGGTGGTGGTGGACTACTGACAGCACGGGTGGTGGTGGTAGTAGTAGCTGCATTAACAGCACAGCAGCACATTAAAAAAGAGTTGACAGGACAAAGCCCTGTGGTTGTTTTTCTGAGACTTGTCAGAGGTACTGCGGATGGTGCTGTGTATGAGGACCGGCGTCGGTTACTAGGCAGACACAGACAACATGGAAGATCAAGCCAAGGCTTCCTTTGGAACAAAACATGTGGAAAATAAACTTTGGCAGAATTTTACAATCCCCAAGATAAAAAGAGGACATTAAAAAAAGACTGTGGTGGGGCAGGTCTGCTTGTAGCAGACGGCAGTAGAGGTGTATTGGTGGTAGTAGAGGTAGCCAACGGACAGCAAGGGTGGTAGTAGTAGTAGTAGCAGCACATTAAAACTGACTGGACAGTCACAGGACAATGCCCTGTGGTGGGGCTGGCCTCAGTCCTGCTTGTAGCAGACGGCAGTGGAGGTGTATTGGTGGTAGTAGAGGTAGCCAACGGACAGCAAGGGTGGTAGTAGTAGTAGCAGCACATTAAAAGACACTGGACAGTCACAGGACAAAGCCCTGTGGTGGGGCAGGCCTGTTTGTAGCAGACAGCAGTGGAGGTGTATTGGTGGTAGTAGAGGTAGCCAACGGACAGCAAGGGTGGTGGTGGTAGTAGTAGTAGTAGCAGCACATTAAAAGACACTGGACAGTCACAGGACAAAGCCCTGTGGTGGGGCAGGCCTTAGGCCTGCTTGTTGCAGACGGCAGTGGAGGTGTATTGGTGGTAGTAGAGGTAGCCAATGGACAGCAAGGGTGGTAGTAGTAGTAGCAGCACATTAAAACAAACTGGACAGTCACAGGACAAAGCCCTGTGGTGGGGCAGGCCTCAGGCCTGCTTGTAGCAGACGGCAGTGGAGGTGTATTGGTGGTAGTAGAGGTAGCCAACGGATAGCAAGGGTGGTGGTAGTAGTAGCAGCAGCAGCACATTAAAACAGACTGGACAGTCACAGGACAAAGTTTTGTCGTGGGGCAGGCCTCAGGCCTGCTTGTAGCAGACGGCAGTGGAGGTGTATTGGTGGTAGTAGAGATAGCCAACGGACAGCAAGGGTGGGGGCAGTAGTAGTAGCAGCACATTAAAAGACACTGGACAGTCACAGGACAAAGCCCTGTGGTGGGGCAGGCCTGCTTGTAGCAGACGGCAGTGGATGTGTATTAGTGGTAGTAGAGGTAGCCAACGGACAGCAAGGGTGGTGGTAGTAGTAGTAGTAGTAGCAGCAGCACATTAAAACAGACTGGACAGTCACAGGACAAAGCCCTGTGGTGGGGCAGGCCTGCTTGTAGCAGATGGCAGTGGAGGTGTATTGGTGGTAGTAGAGGTAGCCAACGGACAGCAAGGGTGGTGGTGGTAGTAGTAGCAGCACATTAAAAGAGACTGGACAGTCACAGGACAAAGCCCTGTGGTGGGGCAGGCCTCAGGCCTGCTTGTAGCAGACGGAAGTGGAGATGTATTGGTGGTAGTAGAGGTAGCCAACGGACAGCAAGGGTGGTGATAGTAGTAGTAGCAGCACATTAAAACAGACTGGACAGTCACAGGACAAAGCCCTGTGGTGGGGCTGGCCTCAGGCCTGCTTGTAGCCGACGGCAGTGGAGGTGTATTGGTGGTAGTAGAGGTAGCCAACGGACAGCAAGGGTGGTAGTAGTAGTAGTAGCAGCACATTAAAAGACACTGGACAGTCACAGGACAAAGCCCTGTGGTGGGGCAGGCCTGCTTGTAGGAGACGGCAGTGGAGGTGTATTGGTGGTAGTAGAGGTAGCCAACGGACAGCAAGGGGGGTGGTAGTAGTAGTAGTAGCAGCACATTAAAAGACACTGGACAGTCACAGGACAAAGCCCTGTGGTGGGGCAGACCTCAGGCCTGCTTGTAGCAGACGGCAGTGGAGGTGTATTGGTGGTAGCAGAGGTAGCCAACGGACAGCAAGGGTGGTGGTGGTAGTAGTAGCAGCACATTAAAAGAGACTGGACAGTCACAGGACAAAGCCCTGTGGTGGGGCAGGCCTCAGGCCTGCTTGTAGCAGACGGAAGTGGAGATGTATTGGTGGTAGTAGAGGTAGCCAACGGACAGCAAGGGTGGTGATAGTAGTAGTAGCAGCACATTAAAACAGACTGGACAGTCACAGGACAAAGCCCTGTGGTGGGGCTGGCCTCAGGCCTGCTTGTAGCCGACGGCAGTGGAGGTGTATTGGTGGTAGTAGAGGTAGCCAACGGACAGCAAGGGTGGTAGTAGTAGTAGTAGCAGCACATTAAAAGACACTGGACAGTCACAGGACAAAGCCCTGTGGTGGGGCAGGCCTGCTTGTAGGAGACGGCAGTGGAGGTGTATTGGTGGTAGTAGAGGTAGCCAACAGACAGCAAGGGTGGTGGTAGTAGTAGTAGTAGCAGCACATTAAAAGACACTGGACAGTCACAGGACAAAGCCCTGTGGTGGGGCAGGCCTGCTTGTAGGAGACGGCAGTGGAGGTGTATTGGTGGTAGTAGAGGTAGCCAACGGACAGCAAGGGTGGTAGTAGTAGTAGTAGCAGCACATTAAAAGACACTGGACAGTCACGACAAAGCCCTGTGGTGGGGCAGGCCTGCTTGTAGCAGACGGCACTGGGGGTGGATTGGTGGTAAAAGTAGTAGCAGCACCAACAGCGGCACATTAAAAAAAGAGTGGACAGGACAGAATCCCGTAGTAGCAGGCGGCAGTAGCAGGCGGCAGCAGCAATGTCAGATCTAATCAGTGGCATCAGGCACAGGGGTTTTAAAATCCTCACCGATCCACGCTTGATTCATTTTCAGAAACGTGAGATTTTCCAAGCTGTTGGCGGACAATCTTGTTCGCTTAGGGGTGACGAAGCCCCCTGCCGCGCGGAATACCCTCTCTGACGCTACACTGGAGGGTGGACAAGACAGTACACCCATGGCAAACTGGGTTCTTGCCAATGATCCAATCTGCTGACCCAGAAGTCCATGGGGTCTGAGATCACGATTTCTGACGGAGAAAGGGCACAGTCCAGGTACGAGTGAACCTGGTTGTTTAGGTGCTGGTGAACATCCCTTTGCTGCCTACGATGTGTGTCAGGTCGGGGTATTGGATGTAAAAATTTTGTCATCATATTTTCAAAACTGAATTGGCTGCTGCTGCTGCTGCCGCCGCCTATTGCAGAGGTAGCTCTGCCAGAGGCGGTGGAACGATGAGACAGTGGGGAACGGAGAGTGGCCCCCCCAGTCAGACATGCTTGCAGCAGGCGTTTGCCGTTTGAAAGCCGTAACAAGCTGGCTGCATAGCTTCTCTCGATAATAAGCCAATTTTGCCTCCCTCTCGGAAGGCGCAAAAAACTCCCCCATTCTGGCTTTATACCGAGGGTCTAAAAGTGTGGCTATCCAGTACTCATCTCTTTGCTTCATGCTAACAATACGACAGTCAGCGTGCAAGTAACGAAGCATACAGCTCGCCATCCTGGCCACCGTTTCAGAGGGCCCAGTTGGTTCCATCTCTGCCCCATACTGCCATGGTTGTCCATCATCAAGGTCGTCGTCAGACTCGTCATCATCACTGTTATGTTGTGCGGCTGCCTCGTCCCCTATCCCTTCCTGTGATTCCATCTCCAAATCCAGCTCCTCTTCAGGTCCTGTTTCCTCATCCTCATCCTCCTCCTCCTCAACATCCATAGCCAGATGTGATCCTTCCTCCATCCTTTGCTGAATCATCGCTGTGAGCGTTTGCTCCATAATGAATATCAGCAGCATAACATCGTTCATTCCGCTAGCGTCACGGCTCACAAATCGTGTGGCCTCTTCAAAGGGCCTCAAAACGCGACATGCGTCTCTAACCAGCTGCCAGTGCCTGAGCTCGAAATTACACTGGCTCCAAACGCTGCCCGCCTGCTGCATCAGGAAATCATTCACGGCTTTCCGCTGTTCGTACAGACGGTCCAACATGTGCAGGGTGGAATTCCAGCGTGTTGGAACGTCGCAAATCAGGCTGTGTTCTGGGAGATTGTTTTGACGCTGCAAGTCCAGGAGGGCGTGCTTAAATGCATACGAACGTCTAAAGCGAACGCAAACCCTCCTGGACATGGCCAGCACACCCTTCAAACCAACATATGACTTTAAGAAGCGTGTTATGACCAGATTGATCACATGTGCCATGCAAGGAGCGTGTGTCAGGTGACCTAGACGCAGTGCAACCACAACGTTCTTCCCGTTATCAGAGACAACATTGCCCAGTGTGAGTTTCAGAGGAGACAGCCAGAGTGCGATTTCCTCCTTGATGCACAGCAGCAGTTTCTGCCCTGTGTGGCTTTTCTCGCCCAGTTTCAGAAGGTGTAAGACAGCGTTGTGGCACTTCACCTTGCACCTATGAAAAGAGGAGGGAGGAGGAGTGGAACATACGCTGTGTCCTGTCGGGGACGGGAAGACCTCCATTGAGGAGGGCAAGGAGGAGGAGTAGGAGGATGGTAGGCGCCTGGTGTCCGGAGTTGAACCAGAAAGATACAAGCGTGGAGGTGGTAATGCCTGGCATTGCTGCGGTGGTGCATCGGACTGCAAAATATTGACCCAGGCGGCCGTGAAAGACATGTACTGTCCCTGCCCATAGTTGCTGCTCCACACGGATAATTGCAAGGACTGGCCCACCAGAAAACAAATCATCATCACTATGTTGTTCAGTATCTTCCTTCGCACCCGAGGAGATGTCTCTTAGGACTTTCAGGAAAGATGGCTTCCCGCTAGGAAGGGGGAGTGAAGACATAGATGATGGAATGGAAACGCTAGATATACCCATATTACTACTGTCACTGTGCCAAGGAACTGTAGAGGATCTGGAATCCAATGAAACGTGGCTTGAAGCCAGATCGTCAGAGTCTTCCTGCTGAGATGACCGCGAGCCAGCCAACCAGTCCACAATGGCCGTATTGTCTAAAGTAACCCGCCCACCGGAGGAGATGGACAAGTCTGGCTTGCTGATACTGCTACTACTACCTACAGGCACATGGCTGCTGCTACTAGTAGAACTGGGCACATGTCTTGTGCCACAAATGCTGGTACTGGGTCTGGCACCAACAGATCCAACATTTGGACTGGAAGAGGACATGGCATGGGTATTTTTTCCTCTACCCCGTCCTTTCACAACCTTTTTTTTACCAGACATTTCACTGCTGTGCTGGAGTGCAGCAAGTTGAATCAAAACACCTTCCCCTACTAGAGGAATGAGGCCCTTGTAAAATATTATTGGACTGACTGAAAATGAGTGACTGTGAATAGGTGGCAGTCAGTGTATGCTGTGACTTGTATAATAGCACCAAAGGCACCGGCTGTACTTAATTAGCACGTTGAATTAAACCCTTAGACAGAAATGAGGCCCTTTTAAATTGTTATTCTGACTGGTGGAAAATCAGTGACTCATAAGGTGCCAGTCAGTCGGGGAATGCTGGGCGTTGTAGTACTACAAAGGCTGCCTGTATTGCAAGTTGGATTGTTATGTTAACCCATGCAACGGGGATGAGCCCCTTCTAAAAGCTTATTCACACACTGGCTTGGCAAATGGCAATGAATGAGAATTTCTGTCAGCCACGGTTCACTCAGGGAATGCTGGGCGTTGTAGTACTACAAAGGCTGCCTGTATTGCAAGTTGGATTGTTAACCCATGCAATGGGGATGAGCCCCTTCTAAAAGCTTATTCACACACTGGCTTGGCAAATGGCAATGAATGAGAATTTCTATCAGCCACGGTGCACTCAGGGAATGCTGGGCGTTATAGTACTACAAAGGCTGCCTGTATTGCAAGTTGGATTGTATTGTTAACCCATGCAACGGGGATGAGCCCCTTCTAAAAGCTTATTCACACACTGGCTTGGGAAATGGCAATGAATGAGAATTTCTATCAGCCACGGTGCACTCAGGGAATGCTGGGCGTTGTAGTACTACAAAGGCTGCCTGTATTGCAAGTTGGATTGTTAACCCATGCAACGGGGATGAGCCCCTTCTAAAAGTTTATTCACACACTGGCTTGGCAAATGGCAATGAATGAGAGTTTCTATCAGCCACTGTGCACTCAGGGAATGCTGGGCGTTGTAGTACTACAAAGGCTGCCTGTATTGCAAGTTGGATTGTTAACCCATGCAAAGGGGATGAGCCCCTTCTAAAAGCTTATTCACACACTGGCTTGGCAAATAGCAATGAATGAGAACTTCTATCAGCCACTGTGCACTCAGGGAATGCTGGGCGTTGTAGTACTACAAAGGCTGCCTGTATTGCAAGTTGGATTGTTATGTTAACCCATGCAACGGGGATGAGCCCCTTCTAAAAGCTTATTCACACACTGGCTTGGCTAATGGCAATGAATGAGAATTTCTATCAGCCACTGTGCACTCAGGGAATGCTGGGCATTGTAGTACTACAAAGGCTGCCTGTATTGCAAGTTGGATTGTTATGTTAACCCATGCAACGGGGATGAGCCCCTTATAAAAGCTTATTCACACACTGGCTTGGCAAATGGAGAATTTGTATTGCAATTTGGATGTTGATTGTTGAGAGTAGAGTAGACTACCGCTGTAGTGGATTAGCCCCTTCGATTGCTGGATTCCTGGCTTTTAGATTCCTAAAGCTTTCCCTTACTGCACAGAGATGCTATCCCTACAGCTCCTGTCTCTAAAATGGCCGCTGAGCTCCGTGCATAGACTTTTATTGCAGGCTTGAGCCCGCCCCTATGCTGCCTCCCGATTGACTGGGAGAGCCACTTTCAAGGCATTATGGGGTAGCCTGATGTCAGGTGATATTGTGAAATCCTCCATTTTACATCTAACATGTGGCAGGCGCCAAAATGTAGCCGGGTTCGGTCAAAACGGGTTCGGCCGAACCCGGTGAAGTTCGGATTTGCTGCGAACCGTACTTTTCACGATGTTCGGACCGAAACCGGGTTCGGTTGTCCGGTTCGCTCATCTCTAGTCAAGATATTTGCGGTTAGGCAAAAGGATGCCCTGATTTCCGGCTGACTAAACCGAGTAATTACTAAAATATAACTTTTATTAATTGTTTCTAAATTAAACAAAAACCACACAATTTAAAAATAGTCAACGCTAGCTGACTCGTACGAGTGCTGCGGCCCCTTCAAAACAGCTGATTGGCCGGCTCCCGGGAGAAGGACCCCGACACATCAGCTATTGATGGCCTATCCTGAGGATAGGCCATCAATGTTTAGGGACTGGACAACCCCTTTAAATCTACTATGTAGCAGGCTTAGAGGGCCCATGAGACAGGATCACAGATTGTAGGTTTGATCATCCGATCATCCCTTTGTATTACCTCATCATCCCTGTATATAACCACCATCCTCCCTGTGTATTACCTCATCATCCACAGGGATGATGAGATAATACACGGATGATGAGGTAATACACAGGGATGATGGGGGTTATATACAGGGATGATAAGGTAATACAAAGGGATGATCAGGGTTATATACAGGGATGATGATGTAATACACAGGGATGATGGGGAGTTGTACACAGGAATGATATAACTCCATCATACCTGTATACAACCTATATGTAACCCACATCATCCCTGCATATAACCCCGATCATCCCAGTGTATAACCCTCATCATCCCTGTGTATTACCTCATCATCCCTGTGTATAACCCCCATCATCCCTGTATATAACCCTGATCATCCCTGTGTATTACCTCATAATCCCTGTGTATTTTTTCATCAGCCCTGTATATAACCCCCATCATCCCTGTGTATTACCTCATCATCCCTGTGTATAACCCCCATGATCCCTGTGTATTACCTCATCATCCCTGTGTATTACCTCATCATCCCTGTGTATAACCCCTATCATCCCTGTGTTTTACCTCATCATCCGTGTATATAACCTCCATCATCCGTGTATTACCTTTATATAGCCCCTGTAAAAGCTGTATATATGCCATCAGGGAGGGTGCCAGCGCCGGGGGCGGCTCCGTGAGGGGGGGCATAGGGGGAGGCTCCGTGAGGGGGGGCACGGGTGGCGGTGTGGGAGATGAGAGAAGACGGGCAGGCAGTGAGGGAACTCCGAGATAGGAGCCAGAACTTCCTGCTGTGTAGAGACATGGCGCGTCATCAACTATCTTTACAGGCGGCACGGCCAGGGGAGGCGGAGCTCTGAAGAGCTCATGAAACATCCGCCCGGCCCACCTCCTGTAAATGTAGTTGATGACGCACAGTGCTTTTCTTTCGCCGGAAGTGCTGGCTGAGCAAAGACACGGAACGTCACAGGAAATTAAACATTTACTCTCGGTTCGGTCACGTGACCGCAGATCAGAACAGGGTAACGCTGCCACAGGTAAACAGACATTATATTACGAATGTACTTAAATATGTTCAATCAAGTTAAAATATAAATAAAATGTATTCCTGGACAACCCCTTTAAGCCTTTCCACCTCTAATGTCATGAACAAGGTGGTGACGCTTCAGGTGTGCTCACACAAGACCATGGTGGTCATATGCACCCTATCGGATATTACTCCACTAGCCTCAATCCCATTGCACAAGGTGCTCCGTCTTGCCTCAGGGCTATCACAGCAGACGCCCTCCTCCTTGACAAAACTGCAGATATTATTTTACAACATGACTTAGTGCTTCATGTCCCACACGCAGTTGCCGAAGTCATGCACAATATTAAGACCAAGCACTTCACCAATTCCCCTATCACCAAACTTGAACTTGCCTTGCTAAATCCCTCCAACACTCTGAAAAGATTTACTAAGCTCATCCCTGCTACTCTGATGCCTATGGTTGTAGCGAAGGGAGGGGAAGGGGGGATGCCAGACCCTTAATGCACAAACTTGCAAGTGACAATTACTTGTTTGATATGGAACATGATTGTCACAGTTTAATGCAACTCAAAGCTGAAGGGTTACTAGGTGTCACTGACATAACTTTAACTAACTATGATGTTCAGTATTTTGTAGATGGATCTAGGTACTGGAATGAGCAGATAGGACATTCCGCCACCAGGTGTGCAGTAGTCCAGGAAGGTAAGACAGTGCTGCAAAAGTCACGGCCCTCCAGCAGCTCCACCCAAGAGGCAGAACTTATGGCACTCGCAGAAGCATGTAAGTTGGGCACAGGTAAAAGGGTGAATGTTTATACAGACTCAAAGTATGCCTTTGGAGTCGCACACGATTATGGCATGATATGGCGAGCAGGAGGCTTTCTGAATTCAGCAGGAAAAACCAATAAAAAATGCTGATGCAGTACAATAACTACTTGAGGCTCTAGCATTACCTACAGTGGTAGCCATAATTAAAGTGCAAGCGCACACAAGACTAGAGACCCCTGAAGCAAAAGGGAATGCACGGGCTAACCAAGCAGCAAAAGCAGCTGCAACCCTCCCCATGTTGGCAGTCCAAGAACTGGGCCCGATCACAGAGGGATTGCTGTGCGCTCTCCAGACCCAAGCGCCGGCCCCTGAGCACAAATTTTGGCAGGAGGCAAGAGCTGTCAGAGGCGAAGGAGAGCCGTGGCATGTAAAGGGTAAAACGTGCTTACCACGTAGTTTTTTTTTAATGATGTGCACCCTAGCGAATTCCCCAGTTCACAACTCTAAAGGAGTCATGAGTAGCACAAAGTTACAACACTGGTTTGCCCCTGGATTCCAGAACGCAGCTGCTCGACATGTAGAGGGTTGCCTGACATGCGCCAGACACAACCCCGGTAAATTGACAAAAACACCCAGTAAGCACACGCCTTGCCCTGGTTACCCCTTCCAGCGACTGCAGGTAGACTACATACAGCTACAGATAGGTGAATATGAATATTCCCTAGTATGTACTGACTTATTTTCAAACTGGCCTGAGGCAGTAACCAGAGCCACATCTAAAAACACTGCTAAGAAAATATTCAGTGAAGTGGTGTGCCGATATGGGGTCCCTGAAGTAATTGAGAGTGACAGAGGAACCCACTTCACAGGAGAAGTACTAGGGCATATACTTACTAGCCTAGGCATCACACAGGTAATGTAGAAAGACTGAATGGAGCCCGGAAGTTAAAAATACAGAAAGCCATGAATTCCTTATTTTTTTCTGTGGACTGAATGCCTACCCTTGGCATTGCACTCTGTAAGAACTACTCTTAGGGGACCATTGAAACTCACTGTTTGGGTCAGTCCCAAAGACGGGCTTGTACTTCCCACAACAGTTGCAAAAAACAGTTTGACGGATTAACAGCCTATGTTATCCAATTACACAGGCATTTAACTGAGTAGCTAAACAGGTGTATTCTTATATTCCAGACCCCAATTCCTTAGAAGGTGCCCATAAACTGCCCCCTGGTGATTGGGTAGTCTTGAAAAGACATATAAGGAAGGCTTTGGAGCCCAGAAATACCGAACCATACCAAGTACAACTGGTCACTGCAATTTCAGTCAAGATCGAAGGCAAAGACATCTGGATCCATGCCAGCCACTGCAAAAATATTGTAAACCAGGAAGTAAAAAATTTTGCCATTTCTCCTGCTCTCGATGATGTACTCAAGGACGATTGGGAGACTAAGTTAATCAAACATCACCAGGTTTTGTACCATGATCTGAGGGAACAAAACAACCTGACTGATTGTTGGATTTGCAAACACAGCCCTGTCAATGCTAAAAGCATGCCCTACCTTGCTTTCCCTGTTACCTTAAATTGAATAAAGGGACTGTATAATAATAATAATGTGATTACCACTCTCACCAGGAAAAGCAAGAATAAAAATGTACCATTACCCATAATTTCATGGATAGAAGAGCCTTGGATGTTATTTAACAGGAGCGGCCCACCCCTCAAATTTACACAGACGGCTTGGTCTTCCGCTCGAGTGGACCTCGTCTGTTATCCTAGCTTCTCATCTATGAGCTGTGTTCCGATCAGATCCAAAGGAGTCCCCTTTTAATTAATGAATTACACAAAGTGCAACGGAACCAGTTCCATTGATACTCAGTGTGGAGGAGTCAATGCTACTCTAGGTCAGATGCTCCCCTGCGTAAATACCACTGTACAATTACTTGGGGGAAGCCTTGCAATTATAAGTCGCAAATAATACAGACATCAATACCTCTGTATTAGAAGGTAATATTAGAAGCTAAATGGGTGACCAGTTTGTTTAATGGGTTAGTCAGAGGGGTACCGAAAAAACATGTATATTGTATGTGAACATCAGGCGTATAAATGGCTCCCAAGTAATTTCACAGGTACATGTACGTTTATTATACCACATGAGAAAGTATACGTTAATGCTGTGCCCAGCATACTTTGTACAAAAGAAGGGAAGGCAACAAACCCCGGTGAGATGGCTGGCCCCATGTTGTACATATGGGAAGAGCTAACACAGTCATAAGTGCCATATTCATCTACCCCATGATAATGCAGATGTTGGATAAGTTAGTAGAGGCTACAGAATATTTGGATCAACAAATAGTCTAGATACTCAGCCTACTCAATGGCACCAATATTATACAAAAGCAATTAATTGTAGTAACTAACCAACACACCATAGTACTTGATTAATTAACTGCCTCTCAAGGCAGATTGTGGGCTCTGTCTGTTGTCATTATATTGATCCTGCGGGCAACCTACATGTCAAAGCTAGTTAACAAAAATACTGATTTCAGAGAAAAGTGGCTAAAAGAACATGAAGTTAACAAAGACTCCTGGTGGGATAATACTTTTTCTTTCTTAAACCCAGCCAATTGGTTCAAAGGAATCGCAGGGTGGATGATGTTTATACTTCAAACTGTGTTTCAAATCATTTTATTTTGCATACTCGGCTATATAGGCTTTCATTTGTTAGTATGGCTAATGACACTTTTATGTAAGAGAGCAAATAAGGTGATACGTCATAGGCCGAAACTCAGACCCTTCCACGACTAATATCCTATGAGAACACAGCCTGTCACTGAGCCCTAGGTGGATGGGCAGAAGCAGTAAGGAAGGCATCCGGGTTAGCGGGTGAGGATAGTAGCTTGGGGATCAGTAAATGGGTTTTAACCCCTTCCCGCACCTTGACGTTAATGTGAGCAGTCACTTCGTGCACCTTGACGTGCAGTAACGTCAGTGCTTTGACAGTTAATCGCCGCGCGGCGCTACACCGCAGCGGTAGTTAACTGTGCAGGGTGTCTGCCCTGCATTCCCCGTTGCCGATCAGCGGCCCATCGCCGCTGATTTCGGCAGTTAACCCCTTAATTGCGGCGTTCGATTTTGAACACCACAATTAAGGTGTTTAGTGCCGATCGGCAGCCCCCATTTGAAATCACGGGGGCTGGCGATGGTACCCATGGCGACCGGACGCCAAACAATGGCTTCCAGGCTGCCATGTACAGAAGCCTATGAGGACCAGCCTCTGCTGGTCCTCCTAGGCTTCCTGTCAGTGTGACTGTGACGTCACAATGACAGTTAGAACACATTACACTACGTGTGTAGTGTAATGTATTCCAGCAGCGATCAGAGCTGCAAGTCTAAGTGTCCCCTAGTGGGACAAGTGAAAAAAGTAAAAAAAAGAATAAAAATGTTTGAAAAAAAGTGTACAAATAAAAGTTATAAGTGATATAAACAAGAACTGCTTTTTTTCCTACAAGTCTTTTATTCTAGGGAAAAAAATGAACACGTAAAAAAAAAGTATACATATTTGGTATCACCGCGTTCGTAACGACCCCAACTATAAAACTATAATATTATTTTTCCCGCACGGTAAACACCGCAAAAAAATAAACAAAAAACAATGCCAGAATCACTATTTTTTGGTCACCACCCCTCCCAAAATATACAATAAAAAGTGATCAAAAAGTCGCATGTACGCCAAAATAGTACCGATACAAACTACAACCCGTCCCGCAAAAAACAAGCCCTTACACAGCTTTTTTGACTGAAAAATAAAAAACTTATGGCTCTCAGAATATGGTGACACAAAAAATAAATAATTTTCTAAATAAGTTATTTTATTGCGCAAACACTGCAAAACATAAAAAAACGATATACATATGGTATCGCCGTAATCGTACCCACCCGCAGAATAAAATCTAATGGTCATTTAGAGCCCAGGGTGAACGCTGTAAAAAAATAAATAAAAATCATTGTCAGAATTGATGGTTTTTGGTCACCTGGCTTGCCGAAAAATAGAACAAAAAGTGATCAAAAAAATGACATGTACCCCAAAATGGTACCAATGAAAAGTACAGATTTTCCCGCAAAGAATAAGCTCTCACACAGCTCCGGTGGTGAAAAAATAAAAAAAGTTCTAGCTCCCAGAATATAGCGATGCAAAATGTGCAGAGTGTTCCAAAAGCGGATAAGATCAGGCGCCATTTATAAGTGCCACAAAGGCCACATATCTGCGGATTATTTATTTACCCCATTATTATACCCTCTTATTATGCCCTGATGTACTGTGCCCAGCCTACATGTACCCCCACATTATAAACTGAAATACCAGCAAAACGCCAGAGCTACTACCAAGCAAAATCTGCGCTCCAAAAGCCAAATGGCGTCCCTCCCTTCTGAGCCCTACAGCGTGCCCAAACAGCTGTTTACGTCCACCGATATGGCATCGGCATACCCGGGAGAACCCGGTTAAAATTTTATGAGGTATTTGTGGCACAAACTGGGCACAACATATAGTGCACTAAAATGGCACATCAGTGGAAAATTGTAATTTTCACTCTGCACCATCCGCTGCGCATTAAACCCTTCGCGCACCATGACTTAATAGCATGTCGTGGTGTGGGGGGTGATATATGGAACGTCTCACGCGCTGAGCCCGCGCCATACGCTGCGGGTGTCAGCTGTGTATTACAGCTGATACCCGGGACTAACGGACAGAAACAGCGAACACGCTGTTACAGGAGCCTGTAAAAATGACAATATACTGCAATACATTAGTATTGCAGTGTATTCTACCAGTGATCTAACGATTGCTGGTTCAAGTCTCCTATGGGGACTAATAAAATATGTAAAAACAAAAGTAAATAGTCATTATTAGTGGAAAAAATTTAATAAATATTTAAAGTCCAAAAAGAAACCCTTTTAAAAAATTTTCTCTAAAGTAATGTAAAAAGATAAAAAATATATACAAAATTGGTATCGCTGCGTCCGTAAAAGTCCAAGCTATTAGAATATACCATTATTGAACTCGCACGGTGAACGCCGTGAAAAATAAAGAATTTTAAACGGCAAAATCACAGTTTATTGGTCACCTTTGCTCTACCAAAAAATGTAATAAAAAGTGCTCAAAAAGTTTTATGTACCAAAAAATGGTACCAGTAAAAACTATAGCTCGTCCCGCAAAAAATAAGTCCTCACACCACTCTATTGACGGAAAAATAAAAAAGTTGTGGCTCTCGGAAAGCGGGGAGGAAAAACGAAAAATAAAAAGCAAAACATGGTTCAGTTCGGAAAGGGTTAATTACTTTCTAATGAAAAAAACATTTATGACCACATGTGGGGTATAGCCGTACTCGGGAGAAATTGCTTTACAAATGTTGGGGTGCATTTTCTCCTTTATCCTTTGTGAAATTGAAAAAATGCAACATTTTAGTGGAAATAATGTTGATATTAATTTTCACAGCCTAATTCTAATAAATTCTGCAAAAGACGTGTGGGGCCTAAATGCTCACTATACCCCTAGATAAGATTCCTTAAGTGGTGTAGTTTCTCAAATGGGGTTACTTTTGGGGGGCTTCCACTGTTTCGGTCTCTCAGTGGCTTTGCAAATTCGACATGACACCCAAAAACTATTCCAGCTAAATTTGAGCTCCAAAAGGCAAATAGCGCTCCTTCCCTTCTAAGCCCCGATGTGGGTCCTAACAGCAGTTTATTACCACATATGGGCTATTTACATAATCAGGAGAAATTGCGTTACAAATGCTGGGGTGCTTTTTCTCCTTTATTCCTTGTAAAAATTAAAAATGTCTAAGTTCTTACAGAAAAAAAAGTAGATTTTTACCTTTACAGACTAATTCCAATGAATTCAGCAAAACAACTGTGGGGTCAAAATGCTAACTTTACCCCTAGAAAAATTCCTATTGGGGGATTTCCACGGTTTTCATCCCTCCAGTGCATTGCAAACGCGACACGGCACTGAAAACTATTCCAGCAAAATCAGAAATTCAAAATCCAAATGGTGTTCCTTCTCTTCTGAGGCCTGCTGTGGGTCCAAACAGCAGTTTATTACCACATATGGGGTATTGCTATAATCGGAAGAAATTGCTTTACATATGTTGGGGTGTTTTTTCTACTTTATTCCTTGCAAAAATTACAAAATTCTACATTTTTTCACAAAAAAAGCAGATTTTCATCTTCACATACTAATTCAAATAAATTTAGCAAAAAAACTGTGGGTTCAAAATCCTAACTATACCCATAGATCAATTCCTTGAGGCGTATAGTTTCCAAAATGGGGTCACTTTTGGGGGGTCTCCACTGTTTTGGCACCACAAGACCTCTTCAAACCTGACATGGTACCTAAAATATATTCTAAAAAGGGAGGCCCCAAAATCCACTAGGTGCTCCTTTGCTTCTGAGGCCTGTGTTTCAGTCCATTACCGCACTAGGGCCACATGTGGGACATTTCTAAAAACTGCAGTATCTGGGCAATAAATATTGAGTTGCATTTCTTGGGTAAAACCTCCTGTGGTACATAAAAAATGTATTACAAATGAATTTTCGAAAAAAAAAAAATGAAATTTGTAAATTTCACCTCTACTTTACTTTAATTCCTGTGAAACACCTAATGGGTTAAAACACTTTCTGAATGCTGTTTTGAATACTTTGAGGGGTGCAGTTTTCAAAATGGGGTGATTTATGGGGACTTTCTAATATATAGGGCCCTCAAAGCCACTTCAGAACTGAACTGGTCCCTGAAAAAATAGGCTTTTGAAATTTTCTTGAAAATATGAGAAATTACTGCTAAAGTTCTAAGCCTTGTAACGTCCTAGAAAAATAAAAGAATGTTCAAAAAACGATGCAAATATAAAGTAGACCTATGGGAAATATAAACTAGTAAGTATTTTGTGTGGTATTACTATCTGTTTTACAAGTAGATACATTTAAATTTAGAAAAATGCTAATTTTTGCAAATTTTCTCTAAATCTTGGTGTTTTTTACAAATAAATATAAAATTTATCGGCCAAATTTATTTCCCTAACATAAAGTACAACATGTCACGAGAATTCAATCTCAGAATCACTTGGATAGGCAAAAGCATTCCGGAGTTATTACCACATAAAGTGACACGTCAGATTTGAAAAATCGGCTTCGTCCTGAAGGCCAAAACAGGCTCAGTCCTGAAGGGGTTAAGAATGAGAGAAAGAAGGGTCTGAGATGGAAGCCTGTCCTTTGTCATCCATTTTACAGTCTTTTTCCTATGAACAAGAATCCATTTTGTTCTCTTATTTTAAAACTATTCAATTCTAGAATTAACTTGTGTAGAAAACAGTTTAAAATTTTGTTCCTCTTTCTTAGATATGGCTCACCACAAACGGTAACGTTTGTTCCTGTTTCTTAGATATGGCCAACCACAAACTGTATGATGACTGTTCACGTAGCTAAAAATATGATGACCACATTTATGATAAATTATGTGAAATAATGTATACGTGTTCTTTTATGATGACTCAAGGTCACAGTCCCTTGCGACTGGGGGGGGGGGGGTGGGCGCAGACAGAATGGGTATATAACATATGTAATGTTCCTCAATAAATTATAGAAGTTTGATTACACTTACATATTGTGTCAAGTACCCCTTGCATGCTCTCCCTCCTATTTGAAACCAGATAGAGGCTACAACGAGGTCCGGTTGATGACCTGCCTAAATTGATGTCCACAATACAATTAAGAATTATGAAATAACACTGTAAAGATAATTTTAGGGAAATACATAACAAGCAATCCCGTAATTTAATGTCATGTATCATATCTATGTAATATATTACTTAAAGTATGGCTGTGTTGATAACACACAAGAACTTCCAGACTAAAGAAAGATGTGTACAGTGGCAGATGTACTTCTAGGAAGTCTGTTGGCAGTGTACGATCTTTTGGAAGTAATGCTTCTGGGGAGAATCCCTGCATAATTCGATATTTTTTTTTATACAGATTCGACATAAATCCATAAGAATAAAACCATGTACATTTAGGCACACTATGGGCCTATAGCTGGCTAATGGCATAGTATAACAGATCTGTTCACATCAGATCCATAATAGGGGAGTATATATGAGTGCTAAATCTAGAAAAGCTTGAATATATACCAATCATCTTCTCACCTCATATTCTCATGTTTACCTTCCTGTTTGCTCCCACCATCTCAAGGTATATTGGTTTAATCTTGTTTACATCAAATTGTAAAAATCAGATCATTACCTATATGTGGATTAATACATTCTCTGTATATGACTGTTACATTGTGTATAATGATCTTCTAAGATATAAATACATATAGAATTTCACATGATTAATTAGCTTCCCACGAAACTGGCCGTAGAATGCGTGTTTAGGCGCCAGAAGCAAGGACATCTAAGACCCACTACAACAATATATATATATATATATATATATATATATATATATATATATATATATATATATATATGTATATAAGAGAGTAAAATAATAAAAAAGTTCTTTTATATACAAAGGAACACGCTAATATTTTTAGAATATGATGGAATGCATTACACAATTTTCCTATAGTTTTGGTGTGTACATAGTTAATCTGAGTAAACTGTAACGTGCAGGTCCAAGCACACAATGGGGTATTGCTAACTCAGCAGGTTTATACACAGGGAGTTCTCTGTGCACTGCTATTCCTCATTAATAGCTCTGCCCAGGAGGGGTCCTGCTTTTGCAGTCAATGGCCATAACATCTTTGACTGTCAGACAGGGATTTCTTTGTGCTCCTGTAGATCGTCAGCACCTGGGCTGTAATAAATTTGGATAGGTTTTTATTTTCTTTTGCCATGCGCAGAGCTATGTGGAGACACAACATTTTCATTCATATGAGAGGGAAGGCCGAGCTCTAAGAGACACAGCCAAAACATGTCAGAGATTAAAGGGCAACTGTAAAAGTATAAAATAAACAGTGGGTTATCCAAACCCGACAGTTACCGAACTGAAAACACTTCACATCAAAGCACTACAAAGAATTAGTTATGCCTTATAGACAAAAATGCAATCTCTCTTATTAAATAGGAATATTTAGTGATAATTCGCTTCATAATGAAAAATCGATGATAAGTAATCAAACGTAAGTACATTTTAAAAGCAATATAGTTATAAAAGGTAGATAACAACAATAAATTATAGATAATTAAAGATATTAAAAGATACTGCTACACAGAGCTCCTTGTAGATAGTGCCACACACACCCCTTGTAGATACTGCCATACTCCCCCCTTGTTGATAGTGCCGCACACATCCCCCTTGTAGAAACTGACATTCTCCCCCTAGTAGATAGTGCCAGACACCTTCCTGTAGATAGTGGCACACTCCCCCCTAATAGATAGTGCCACACACCCCACCTTATATATAAAGCCACACCCCCTTGTAGATTAAGCCCACACCCCCTTGTAGATAAAGCCACACAGCCCTCCTGTAGATAAAGACACACAGCCCCCCTGTAGATATTGCCACACTCACCCCAGTAGTGTCACACTCACCCCCAGTAGATAGTGCCAGACAGCCCCTTGTAGATAGTGCCACATGCACATCCCGTTGCCGATCCTCTATTCCTCTCCTGGAGGAGCCCCTGACGTGACTGTCCATATATGGACAGTGACGCCAGGGGCTATCTCTAGGAGTAAAATCCCGGCCGGAGCATCGGCAATGCTCTGGCCAGTTATTCCCCTCCTGGAGGAGCCCCTGACGTCGCTGTCCATATATGGACAGCGACGCCAGGGGCTACCTCTAGAAGTAAAATCCAGGCCGGAGCGTCGGCAATGCTCTGGCCGGTTATTCCGCTCCTGGACGAGCCGCTGACGTCACTGTCCATATATGGATAGTGACATCAGAGGCTTCTCTAGGAGCAGAATCCCCAGCCAGAGAATCGGCAACGCTCTGGCAGGGGATTTCACTCCAAGAGGAGCCCCAGACGTCACTGTCCATATATGGACAGGGACGTCAGGGGCTCCCTCTAGGAGCGGTATCACCAGGCAGAGCATTGCCGACGATTTCGCTCAAAGAGGTAGCACCTGACGTCACTGTTCATATATGGACAGTGACGTCAGGGGCTCCTCCATTAGAGGAATCCCCGGCCATAGCCTTGGCAACGCTCTGGCTGGGGATTCCACTCCATGGGCAGCCACTGATGTCACTATCCATATATGGACAGTGACGTCAGGGGCTCCTCCAGGAGCGGAATCACCGGCACAATCTTTTTTTCTGAGGGCTACATTGTCAGGTTAAATCCTTCTGAAGTAAGTGGATAAAACGTAAAGGGTTAATCCCATATTGACAGAGCATGCCATAAATGTCTGATAGGTGTAGGTTCTACATCTGGGACTCCCACCTGTCGAGAGAATGTGGGTACCCTGCTCCCTTGTTCGTCTCTTCAGAGAAGTGGACGCAAATGCACGCAGCTGTCTCCAATGTAGTTTATGAGAGTGACGGAAAACAGCTTTTCACACAATGTCTCAGATAGGAATATTCATAAGGAGAAATCTGGGTAAAACTAATGTACTGTGTTAAACCCTAGTGCAGGGCCTGAGGGGGGCGTTGAATGACACAGGGATTCAAAGACCACCAAAGAGAATAACAGTCATGGTCTGCCCTAGACATAGCTCAGTAACAGCTTTGCCTGGAATGCCCCTTTAAGCTTCTTAAATTGAACTCATAAAGCCCCACAGTTCCCCCATAACACTGCCAGACACACAGTGTTCCCAATATAAGTGCCAGACACAGTTGCCAATAAGAGTTTCAACCACACAATGCCCCCCATAATATTGCAAGCCACAAAGTGACCCCATAACCGTGCCAGACAAAGTGTTCCCCATAACAGTGCCAGTCACACAGTGCACCATTAGTACTTATGTGTCCCTGGATGCCACTCTTCGCCACTTCTCTCTAATATAGAAGATACAGGTGAACATTCACTAGAGGGTGCTCACATATATCTTCCAGGTTCTGCACTGATATCTATGATCAGTGCAGAGAAGAGAGAACCGGGCTGCTGTCCAATGATGGCACTCAGATCACTGCATCAGAAGGATGTGGATGTCGTCTCACAGCTGTTTTACTGAGCCATCAGGACACAGATCAGCTGTCTGTGTCCCAATGGTTCTGGGCCGCAGGTTGTGCACCCCTGCCCTAGAGCAGTACATAAGGATCATCAAGGTTAAAATGAAGCTCAAGTTTTGTACCACTTGACATATGTTTCCATCTCTACCTTTGCTTGAATTTGGTTAAGGACTCCAATTTCTCATGACACTAATTCAATACAATATGCAAGCAAAACTCTTGGTGGTCCCCAATTCACATCAGAACCACTGGGTTTCAACAGATATACACATATGGCATAGACATCTCGTGACAAAAGTATTGCAAAATTATGTTGTTGTTGTCTCTTTTTTAAAGCTGATCACCTCAGGATATGTTGGAGATAACAGGAAAGGTAAGGACACATCTGTAAATGTTATATCAGGTAAATATGTTTTCAGAGATTCCCCGATATAGGCCAGGTTCACACAGCGCAGTTTGGTGCAATTGGAGGTTTGTTTATTTCTTTCTTTCTTTATCTAAATCAAGAGTGGTTTCTAAAGATAGTATAAAGGAAAGATTGTGTGTCCATGTTCTGCCACTGTCCTTGAGGGACCATCAGCAAATTGGTACCGTTTACAGCAGGTGACAGAACTGCCTTAATGTTTTACTGACAATGTCTGCCCACAGCGTTGCAGACTGAAGCCTCTTGTAAATGCAATGATTCAGATAATAATATTATCAGGAAATAGCCTATAATGCAAATCACTAAAATAATGTTTAAAGAGTCTTCAAAACAAAGCGGCACCTTAAGGATTTTCTCTAAAACTACAAACGTATACAGTGAACTGTCTAAGTTTGCACAAAAAAAGAAAAAAGTATTATTAAAATCTGAGAGCCAATGAAATGTACAGTAGCATAGTGAGAAAAATAGGAAAACAGTTTGGTGCGCTGTTTCAATACAATAAGGTACTCTAACCGGAGAGATCTGCAGTTAAATTTAACGCAGCAGACAAAGCAAAACAAAACTCACACAGGTTCATGCAGATACACAGTGGCGTAACTACCGCCGTAGCAGCCGTAGCAGCTGCTACGGGGCCCGCGGCATGAGGGGGCCCGTGTCGCCCGCCGGCACGAGCCCCCACCATGGCCGCAGGCTCCGCTAGCAGCCGCTATGGCTGCTACAGCGGGACGCCACTGAACACTACGGCAGAGCAGGGAGGCATCTCCCCGCTCTGCCATTAAACAAAAGACATGTATCCCCTATCCACAGGATAGGGGATACATGTGTGATCGCTGGCATTGATAGGGAGAACATGGGACTGAAAGTCCCCTGAAGTTCTCCATCACAAACCTCGGACTTCCGGGCTCTGTGTCGGCTTCTCCGTAGAAATTAATGGAGCGCCGGTCGCGCTTGTGCGCATGCGTGACCAGCGCTCCTTTCATTTTTATTGAGCTGCCGACACAGACGGCAGAAGTCAGAGGTTAGTCATGGAGAACTTCAGGGGACTTTCAGTCCCCCGTTCTCCCCATCAATGCCAGCGATCGCACATGTATCCCCTATCCTGTGGATAGGGGATGCATGTTATTTGTAGGACACACTGTAGGTCGCATTTTTTTGGGGGGGTTGGGGACGCTGTATGGCGTTCCCTGCAGGGGGGGGCTGTATGGCGTTCCCTGAGGGGGGGCTGTATGGCGTTCCCTGCAGGGGGGGGCTGTATGGCGTTCCCTGCATGGGGGGGCTGTATGGCGTTCCCTGCATGGGGGGGCTGTATGGCGTTCCCTGCAGGGGGGGCGCTGTATGGCGTTCCCTACAGGGGGGGGGGCGCTGTATGGAGTTCCCTACAGGGGCGCTGTATGGCATTCCCTA
The DNA here is from genome assembly GCF_050947455.1 of Rhinoderma darwinii. Taxonomy (NCBI): domain Eukaryota; kingdom Metazoa; phylum Chordata; class Amphibia; order Anura; family Rhinodermatidae; genus Rhinoderma; species Rhinoderma darwinii. Next base: position 73,346,748 of record NC_134696.1, read on the forward strand.
CAGGGGGGCTGTATGGCGTTCCCTACAGGGGGGGCTGTATGGCGTTCCCTACAGGGGGGGCTGTATGGCGTTCCCTACAGGGGGGGCTGTATGGCTTTCTCTACAGTGGGGGCTGTATGGCGTTCTCTACAGTGGGGGCTGTATGGCGTTCTCTACAGTGGGGGCTGTATGGCGTTAGCGCCATACAGCCCCCTCTGTAGAGAACGGCATACAGTCCCCCCTGTAGATAACGCCATACAGTCCCCCCTGTAGATAACACCATACAGTCCCCCCTGTAGATAACGCCACACAGCCCCCCTGTAGGGAACGCCACACAGCCCCCCCTGTAGGGAACGCCATACAGCCCCCCTGTAGGGAACGCCATACAGCCCCCCTGTAGGGAACGCCATACAGCGCCCCTGTAGGGAACGCCATACAGCGCCCCCCCTGTAGGGAACGCCATACAGCGCCCCCCTGCAGGGAACGCCATACAACCCCCCCTGCAGGGAACGCCATACAGCCCCCCCCTGCAGGAAACGCCATACAGCCCTCCCCCCCTGCAGGGAACGCCATACAGCCCCCCCCCCTGCAGGGAACGCCATACTGCCCCCCCCTGCAGGGAACGCCATACAGCGTCCCCAACCCCCCCAAAAAAGTGATAGAAAGAAAAGTTACAAAAAATAACGAAAATGAACCCCATCACCACCCCATAACAAGGTCAAGCTCAAATATACAAATAGAGAGTCAAGCACAATCGGTACGCATTAGTCAAATTCGCATTCATCTATAAGAAAAAAATTCTCCATTGTTCTGTACTTTGTCAAGTGCAACAGCAATATACAAAGTGTCAGGGAGAACTTGACACATTCAAGTTCAAATTACACAATCGTTCTGTGTCAGAAAGCCACAATTGTTCTGTGCTTTGACAAGTTCATCAACATTATACAAAGTGTCAGGCAGAACCTGACAAGTTCAAGTCCAAATACACACAATTGTTCTGTGCTTTGTCTAGTTCATCAGCAGTATACACAGTGTCAGGAAGAACCTGACAAGTTCAAGACCAAATACACACAATCGTTATGTGTCAAATGACACAATTGTTCTGTGCTTTGTCAAGTTCATCAGAAGTATACAGAGTGTCAGGCAGAACCTGACAAGTTCAGTATGTGCCTTAGTTCAAGTTCATAAAAAAATTAAGTTAGAAATTTAGCCTTACAGTTAAAAATTAGAATAATGCCTGAACCGATGTACAGGGTGGGCCATTTATATGGATACACCTAAATAAAATGGGAATGGTTGGTGATATTAACTTCCTGTTTGTGGCACATTAGTATATGGGAGGGGGGAAACTTTTCAAGCTGGGTGTTGACCATGGCGGCCATTTTGAAGTCGGCCATTTTGTATCCAACTTTAGTTTTATCAATGGGAAGAGGGTCATGTGACACATCAAACTTATCGAGAATTTCACAAGAAAAACAATGGTGTGCTTAGTATATGATCGCTTATTTAAAATTCGGCCCATAATAGACCACTATAAGCTTACATTTTCCCAGATATACACCCCGACAAACATATAGCCATAGATGTATCCCTAGTATATTTCAAGGGCAGATTAAATTTTCGCCAATACCTACCCAACAAACGGGCCAGGTATGGCGTTAAGCTGTACAAATTATGTGCGAGCACATCTGGCTACACACATAAGTTCAGAGTCTATGAAGGGAAGGACTCCAAAATAGTCCCCCCAGACTGCCCCCTGCCCTGAAAATAACTGGCAAAATTGTATGGGATCTGCTTCACCCCCTGCTAGATCAAGGGTACAATTTGTATCTAGACAATTTTTATGCAAGCATCCCGCTACTGAAATGCCTGTTTTCCAGAGGTACTGCTGCCTGTGGAACTATCAGGCGAAACCAAATAGATTTGCCTAAAAGTTTCATAGGGCAAAGGATGCAAGCGGGGAAAGTAGGGCGGTGTGCACTAACAACATGATGCTTGTCAAGTACAAGGACAGCGTGAGGTCCTTGTACTGACCACTATACATTCTGACAAATCCAGCCCCGTCCAAGTCCGTGGAAACATAAAGCCGGTCCCCAAACCTGTGTGTATCCAGAACTATAATAAGTTTATGGGAGGGGTGGATTTGTCAGACCAGGTGCTGCAGCCATACAGCGCCCTTCGCAAGACTCGGGCGTGGTATAAAAAACTGGCACTTCACCTGACCCAAATAGCCCTTTATAATTCTTCTGTCATCTACAAAAGTGTAGGAAACAGGGGGAAATTCCTACAATTTCAGGAAAAAATAATAAAGGCCTTTATATAAGGGGAACAGGAAGGAGTGGGGAGCAGGGCCTCAGGAAGCGATCGCAGAATAATTCCAGGGCAGCATTTCCCTTCCCCCGACAGAGACAAGGAGGAAGCCACAAAAAAGGTGTCGGGTGTGCTCCAAAAATGGAATTAGAAGAGACACCATTGTGAGACCTGCCCCTCAAAGCCCGGTCTTTGCATACAAAACGGTTTTGAAATTTACCACACCTCAGTTGACTTCAACTAACCTGCCCTCCCTTCTCTCATTTTTTCAAATACCCCCTGGAATAACTTTTTTTTTATTATTCCTTTTATTACCAATGTTGAAGTAGAAAATTACTTTATTTAATAATTTAGTTCCAATTTTTACTTATTACCATATTTCCAGCATTTCAATTGGCAATCTAGTAAAACCCCTAAACAAAATTCTCATTACACCCCTAGATGAATACCGTTCAAACACAAAGCGGATTCTCAAAATAATGAGAATAAAAATTAGGCCACAAAATGCCTTGTATCGCATGTCCTGCCATATAAAGCTGTTATATCAAATCCTTGTTACGGTTTGGTGAAATCGGCATGAACATAGGAGAAACTGGGCAATAAATGTTGGGGTGTGTTTCCTCAGTTTCATGTACTATGTACGAAAAATATACCCTATAAATGATGCATTTGTGAAAAAAAGGTGACATTTTTTTTTTTTTTACAGCGGATTGGCGTTCATTTCAGCAACAACCTGTGGGCCCAAACAACTCACTATACCCCTAGATGAATACCTTAGGCGGTGTAGTTTTCAAAATGGGTTCACTTCTGGGGGTGTCACATCATTCTGCCAGCTCAAATACTTTGCAGGCATGGAGTGGGGCCAGTGGCGGATTAAGAAGACCATGGGCCCTGGGCTGTTACCCAAACTTGGGCCGCCCTGCCGCACCGCAACCCTGCCGCGCCGTAACTATTGCTAACACTACCATTTTGCACAAGCATTAACAAATGGGTGTTACGATTCCCCTTTCACAGGGCTGTGTCCCTACATACTGACAGTATCTAACTGTGTAGGGACACATCCTCCTGACAAGGGGAATGGTAACACCAATTTTTCTATCAGTCCTTGACTGCACAAAGACGTTAAGTGGAATACAAGGATTTCCTATAATCAACATGTCAGGAGAGGGGACAGATTCTCTACAAATCCAGTGACTCACAGGTGACGACTTTTCTTCTCCATCCGGTCCAGCGCTCATGACGACTTCTCCCGGCCATGACTAATTTCTGCAGCCCTTAAATATAATATCACCATGCATTGCACCCCTGAATATACACTACCATTCAAAAGTTTGGGGTCACCCAGACAATTTTGTGTTTTCCATGAAAACTCACACTTATATTTATCAAATGAGTTGCAAAATGACTAGAAAATCTAGTCAAGACGTTGACAAGGTTAGAAATAATGATTTTTATTTGAAATAATAATTTTCTCCTTCAAACTTTGCTTTCGTCAAAGAATGCTCCATTTGCAGCAATTACAGCATTGCAGACCTTTGGCATTCTAGCTGTTAATTTGCTGAGGTAATCGGGAGAAATTTCACCCCATGCTTCCAGAAGCCCCTCCCACAAGTTGGATTGGCTTGATGGGCACTTCTTGTTTACCATACGGTCAAGCTGCTCCCACAACAGCTCTATGGGGTTGAGATCTGGTGACTGCGCTGGCCACTCCATTACAGATAGAATACCAGCTGCCTGTTTCTTCCCTAAATAGTTCTTGAATAATTTGGAGGTGTGCTTTGGGTCATTGTCCTGTTGTAGGATAAAATTGGCTCCAATCAAGCGCTGTCCACAGGGTATGGCATGGCGTTGCAAAATGGAGTGATAGCCTTCCTTATTCAAAATCCCTTTTACCTTGTACAAATATCCCACTTTACCAGCACCAAAGCAACCCCAGACCATCACATTACCTCCATCATGCTTGACAGATGGCATCAGGCACTCTTCCAGCATCTTTTCAGTTGTTCTGCGTCTCACAAATGTTCTTCTGTGTGATCCAAACACCTCAAACTTCGATTCGTCTGTCCATAACACTTTTTTCCAATCTTCCTCTGTCCAATGTCTGTGTGCTTTTGCCCATATTAATCTTTTCCTTTTATTAGCCAGTCTCAGATATGGCTTTTTCTTTGCCACTCTGCCCTGAAGGCCAGCATCCCGGAGTCGCTTCTTCACTGTAGACGTTGACACTGGCGTTTTGCGGGTACTATTTAATGAAGCTGCCAGTTGAGGACCTGTGAGGCGTCTATTTCTCAAACTAGAGACTCTAATGTACTTGTCTTGTTGCTCAGTTGTGCAGCGGGGCCTCCCACTTCTCTTTCTACTCTGGTTAGAGCCTGTGTGTGTTGTCCTCTGAAGGGAGTAGTACACACCGTTGTAGGAAATCTTCAGTTTCTTGGCATGGAATAGCCTTAATTTCTAAGAACAAGAATAGACTGTCGAGTTTCACATGAAAGCTCTCTTTTTCTAGCCATTTTGAGAGTTTAATCGAACCCACAAATGTAATGCTCCAGATTCTCAACTAGCTCAAAGGAAGGTCAGTTTTATAGCTCCTCTAAACAGCAAAACAGCGGTGCTAACATAATTGCACAAGGGTTTTCAAGTGTTTTCTAATCATCCATTAGCCTTCTAACACAGTTAGCAAACACAATGTACCATTAGAACACTGGAGTGATGGTTGCTGGAAATGGGCCTCTATACACCTATGTAGATATTGCATTAAAAACCAGACGTTTGCAGCTAGAATAGTCATTTAGCACATTAACAATGTATAGAGTGTATTTCTGATTAATTTAGGCCCCATGCACACGACCGTATTTTTGTCCTCCCGTAAATACAGGCGTAAATACGGGTCCTTGGTCACACGTATTCGACCCGTATTCTACCAGTATTTACAGACCCGTGCCCGTAAATACGGGTCCGGTGTCACCCGTATATACGGGCACGTTTTTGGCAGCAAAATTGCACTGCACTAATCGGCAGCCTTTCTCTCTATCCGTGCAGGATAGAGAGAAGGGACAGCCCTTTCCATAATAAAAGTAAAAGAAATTCATACTTACCCGGCCTTTGTCTTGGTGACGCGTCCCTCTTCTGACATCCAGTCCGACCTCCCTGGATGACGCGGCAGTCCATGTGACCGCTGCAGCCAGTGATTGGCCTGTGATTGGCTGCAGCGGTCACATGGGCTGTAACGTCATCCCAGGAGGCCGGACTGGAGGAAGAAGCAGGGAGTTCTGGGTAAGTATGAACGTCTTTTTTTTTTTTTACAGCTTTATCTATATTGTTATCGGTAGCCACTATCCAGGGTACTGAAACAGTTACTGCCGATCGTTTAACTCTTTCAGCACCCTGGACAGTGACCATTTACTGATGTCGCCTAGCAACGCTCCTGTAATTACGGGTGCACACACGTAGTCACCCGTAATTACGGGAGCCCCATAGACTTCTATGGGCTGCCCGTGCTGTAATTACGGCCTGAAATAGGACATGTTCTATCTTTTTCAATGGCACGGGCACCTTCCTGTAAGCATATGGGGAGGTACCCGTGGCCAATAGAAGTCTATGGGCACGTAATTACGGGAGTTTTTACGGTCGTGTGCATGGGGCCTTAATGTTATCTTAATTGAAAAAAACTGTGCTTTTCTTTCAAAAATAAGGAAATTTCTAAGTGACCCTAAACTTTTGAACGGCAGTGTAACTGTGTCACACACTGTAAAGTAAAGCACCACACATACAGTGCCCCCTGTAGATAGCGCCAACCCTCATGTAGACAGCGCCACACACACCCCCTGTAGATAGCGCCACACACAATCCCCTGTAGATAGCGCCACACACACCCCCCTGTAGATAGCGCCACACACACCCCCTGTAGATAGCGCCACACCTCCCCGTAGATAGCGTCACACAGCCCCCTATAGATAGCATCACACAGCCCCTAAAGATAGAGCCACACAGCGCTCCCTTCCTTATATATAGTGTCACACAGCGCTCCCTTCCTTATATATAGTGCCACACAGCGCTTCCCCCCTTGTTTATAGTGCTACACAGCGTCGCTACACTGCAGCCCTGGGATGACATTTTATCCCATATGACTGCTGCAGTCTGTGGGATAAAATGTTGGGGCTCTTGCTGTGGAGCTCATTTTTGGCTTGATATGCAATACACGGGTTGGTATGGCTTCTGGGACCTACTCTGATTTTTGGTGATACCCTGGTCTCTATACCACTTTATTTACACTGAGATTTCAGTGTTAGCTACAAGTCTCTCGTGTATACTATTTTTTACAGGGTCTGTATTACATTGCTCTGTTTCAGCATGCTTTTTGGAGACACATTTTGTGGTGTCGGTTATCCTTGTACTGTACATTTATAGCATGACTGTCATAGTGACCCTGTCTGGTATTATTGAATGTTGAATATAGGCCATTCTGAGTAGCCTCATGTTCTCCACATTGTATATTTTAATTGTCTGTGGTTTTTAGGTCCTGATGGCCAACATGTTCTTATGTATATTGTAATAAAGAATTTATATTTTTTGCAAGTTACTTACTGTACTTGGTGTCATTATTTTTCCCTTTTGGGAGATTTTATTTGTCTTCACATACAGTTATAGGTATTTAATGTGATTGGCTGCAGCCTGTGATTGGCTGCAGCGGTCACATGGGGTGAAACGTCATCTCAGGAGGCCGGCCTGGACGAAGAAACAGAATTCTGGGCAAGTCTAAGATTTTTATTTTTTCTTAATTGAGTTACATAACATCTGCTATCTGTTGCGGGTTTTACCTCCCCATTGAATTAAATGGGTAAAACCTGAAACAAATAAACAGTGATTAAGCAAATACAATTGACATGCTGTGGAATAAAAAAAACACACCGCAGGTCAATTTCTGATCTTTTTTTCCACTTAGTTATGCAGCGTGTGGATGAGAATTGTTCACATCTAATCTACTCTGCTGCTACTGTATTAGGGCTTGTCCACACTTAACGGAATTGCTACGTATTTTCCGCTCTGAAAATACCCAGACCGGAAAATACCCAGATTACAGTAGCGGCAAAGTGAGTGAGATTTAAGAAATCTCATCCAGACAGCGGAATTTCTGCAGAAATATATATATATATATATATATATATATATATATATATGTATATATATACATACACACACTATATACACACATATATATATATACACACATACATACACTATACATACATACATACACTATACATATATATATATATACACATACATACATACATACACTATATATATATATATATATATACACATAAATACACTATACATATATATACACATACATACATAACCACACACTATATACACACACACACTATATACATACATACATACATACATACACACACACACACACACACTATATATATACACACACACACACACAGTATACATACATACACTATATATATATATATATATATATATACATACATACACACACACTATATATATACATATATACAAACACTATATATATACATACACACACTATATATATATATATATATATATACACTATATATACACACACCCACTATATACATACATACATACATACACTATATATACACACACACTATATACATACATACACACACTATATACATACATACATACATACACACACTATATACATACTTACATACATACATACATACATACATACACACACTATATATATATATACACACACACACTCACTATATATACATACATACACACATGTACACATCACAGACACACATGAGTATGCACACTATACACATATAAAGTACACATTGTAAACACACATGCACTTACCTTTTTTGTAGGATATTTGTGAAGGGCGATCAGCAGGTTGATGTGGTGGGAGCGTTTCTTCAGCTCACAGCCCGACATAGAGCCCGCAGACAGTCTCCCCTCCCCCATGTCCCGACTGCTAGCAGCAGGAGGAGAGATGTGTAGAGCAGGGAAGGGGGGCTGGAGGAGGAGTTTCAGCACGGACCACGGCTGCTAAGTAGGACAGAAGCTCACCTCACTTCATGACAGGTGCGGCCCTGCTAGCGACGCCACTGGGCATGAGGGGGTTCGGGCGGCCACGGTTCCCCTGGGCCCCGGGCGGCCGCCCGAACCGCCCTAACGATGATCCGACACTGAGTGGGGCCTATAAGTCATTCAAGCTAAAATGTGTGGACATGCAGCAGATTACGGCCTAAGTGGGGGTATTTCTGAACACAGGAGAAACTGGGCAATAAATGTTGGGGTGCGTTTCCTCAGTTTCATGTACTATGTACGAAAAATATGTCCTATAAATTACACATTTGTGGAAATAACCATTTTTTTTTTTTTTACACCTACTTTACATTAATTCTTGCACAAAAACAATGAACTCAAAAAACACAATACACCCCCCATTTAACACCTTGGGGGTGTAGTTTTTAAATTATGTCGTTTTTGGGGGGTTCCTTATGTTCTGGCACCTCTGAGCCTCTGCAAACCTTGCTTGGTGCATGAAAACAAAGTGTTCTTCAAAATTTTTAACATTTTCAAAATTACCTTTACATTTTTAAGCTTTGTAATACATATACAAATTGAAAATATTTTAAATATATTGCTGTTAAAATAAAAGACATATGGAAATATACATTTTATAACACATTAGTACAACATGTGCATAAATAAGTGACATATTAGAGTTTAAAATACTAAATAAATGATTTTTTCAAAAATTTTCTTCAATACGATTTTAATTTTTTTATAAAAAATGCAAAAATCTGACTACTTTTACCACATAAATATAGCACAATATGTCACGAAAAAACAATGTCAGAATCACTTGGATACACAAAGGCATTACAGAGTTGTTATGAAAAATGTTCACCCATCCCAGATTTTAAAAATCTGGCTTAGTCCTTAAAGGAACAGTGTCATCACAAATAATTTTTTTATATGTTAAAGATGTTAGTGCCTTAATATAAACGTTTATTTTCATTTGTGTGTTTATGTTTTACTGTTTCTTATTTTTACACTTTTTCTTCCCTATGGGGGCTGCCATTTTTTGTTCCATTTCTGTGTGTGTCGATTAACGACACACACAGACATGGAATACGGCAGCCATAGTCCCATAGGGACTGCGAACGGCTCCCGTCCCATTGACTGCCGTGTACGGCGTCTGTGTGGGAACTGCGCATGCGCCGCTCCCACACAGTCCTATTCGAAATTGGCGCCGTCCGGCGCCATTTTCCTGTGGACCGGAAGTCGCGGCCGGACAGTAATATTACTACTTCCGGTCGCGGCTTCCGGACTTGTGCACATGGAACAGCGGCAGCAAAGGGAGCGGACGGGCCGGAGGGAGCCGCGGCGGCAGGAGCAGGTAATAGATTTCAATGTATGTTAGTGTTTGTGTGTGTTTACTACTGTATGTAAACCTACTACACTGTGGGTTACCTCAAAAAATGGCGACACACAGTGTAGGAGGTTAAACCTTTCAAACCCCTCGTTTATCCCGGCACTAGCCAGGATAAAGGAGGGGGGGATGCTGAGAGCTCACTAGAGCGAGGGCTTTTAACCCAATGTTGCAATGCTGCAATTTTGGGAACTAGCTCCATCTAGTGACCAAAAATGGGTAGTATTATAAATTAGAAAAAATTTATAATATTACCTGGACTCGTGCAAAAAAATAAAAAAAATTTGAACAGTGTTTAATCACCCACACACTAAATGTTTAATTTTTTTAAAAAAAACATGTTTTTCTGGCAACACATTCCCTTTAAGGCCAAAAAAAGGCTCAGTCCTTAACCCCTTAATGACCAAGCTAGTTTGGACCTTAATGACCAAGCCAGATTTGTCAAATCTGGTATGTCTGAATTTATCAGAGAATAACTCTGCGAAAGTTTTGAATATCCATGTAATTCTGACATTGTTTTTTCATCACATGTTGTACTTTATTTTAGTGGTAAAAGTAGACTGATACGATTTGCGGAAATTAATAAAAAAAATTGAAAAATTGAAGAAATTTTGTAAAAATTAAAATTTTTCCCTATTTTTAACTGCAATGTCACAGATGTACACACATACTGTCCAATTTTTTTTAAAATTAAATATATATTTCCATCTTTTTACTTTGGCAGCACTTTTGAAAAAATAAAATACATTTTCAGCAATTTAGAGGACTTACAAATTGAATAATAATTGTATAAATTTTGAAGTACATTTTGTTTTCCTGCACAAAGCCAGGTTTTCAGAGGCTCATAGGTCTCAGAATGATGGAAACCCCCACAAATGACCCCATTTAGAAAACTAGACCCCTTAAGGTATTTATCTAGTGGTATAGTAATTATTTTGACCCCACAGTTTTTTTGCTAAATTTAATACATAGCAGGTGAAAAAAAAAATTTACTTTTTCCATAAAAGTATCAGTTTGAAGACCGATTTCTTTGTAAAGCGAACATGAAAATGACGAAACACACCACAAAATCTATCACCCTGTTTCTCCTGTTTTTAAAAATACCCACACTGTGGCCCTAATGCGTTGCCTGGACACACGGCAGGGCCCAAAAGGATGGGAGCACCCAGAGGCTTTCAGGACTCATATTTTGCTTGAAAATGTTTTAGGCCCCACTGGACATTTGGAAAGGCTTTGAGCTGGCAGAACGATAGAAACTCCCCATAAACTACCCCATTTAGAAAACTAGACCCCTAAGGTATTTATCTATGGGTATAGTAAGTATTTTGACTCCACAGTTTTTTTGCTAAATTTAATGCATAGCAGGTGAAAAAAAATCAAATTCACTTTTTCCATAAAAGTATCAGTTTGAAGACCGATTTCTTTGTAAAGCGAACATGAAAATGAAGAATCACACCACAAAATCTATCACACTGTTTCTCCTGTTTTCAAAAATACCCACATTGTGGCCCTAATGCGTTGCTTGGACACACGGCAGGGCCCAAAAATAAGGGAGCACCTGGAGGCTTTCAGTACTCATATTTTGCTTGAAAATGTTTTAGGCTCAATGCACATTTGAAGAGGCTTTGAACTGACAGAATACTAGAAATCCCCAAGAAATGACCCCTTCTTAAAACTATACACCTTAAGCTATTTAGGAGTGTAGTGAGCATGCTGACCACTATGTTATCATAAAGGAGGCATGTCCTGATAAATGCATTTGCCTGTTTGACTATGTCTTGCTAACAAAGCAATTGTCCCACATTTGAGTCATTCTGATGCCGTTGTGAACAGCATTCTAGTCTGATATATAATAAATTATAGTGGGAAAAATCAACTGTTCTGGAGTGAAAGGTAATATATTTATAAAAAAATGGAGGAAAACTTATCCAACTATGTGGCAAACTGGAGTTTGTTCACGAGATAAAAAAACACCTGTAGGGCTATGATGACATCTTATTTTTTATAGTGACTGGTCATACAACGTCTCTTTAGCCTCATCAATCCCTATATAAGGGACGAACGTGCCAAGCGACGCGGTACACCATAACAGACCCCTGTCCGGCAATGTAGGAACCGATATGCGTACAACAGCCAATCACCTACAGAATATATAAAGAGACAGTGTCCAAAACCATCTATAGGAACAGTAAAGGATCACTAGTTCCCAAAATAATGTCAGTATTGGCAGAAGTATTGTCGGGTGTAAGAGATCCAGTAAAAACCCGAATAAAACTGTAGCAAAGCCCATGGTGTATTGATATGGAACAGCTCGATTATTAGAGAATCTCCAAATAACAAAAAATATGCCCAAGTAACGATACAGTAAAACAAATTGAGGTTTGTGCGGCAGGACATAGTCATTACAAGTCATCTTACATTTTGAAAAAAAAAAAAAGATATGCCATTTCAGTGACAACATAGGGTCACCTTTTGAAAGCTATACCGCTTATGCTTTTTATCTAGGTGTGTAGTGAGCATTTAGACCCTACAAATATTGAGGCCTTAATATTTAGCGTGCCTTTTCTCCTGTGCTTCAAGATATTCATCTAGAGGTATAATGGAAATTTTTAGTTCTATTTAGTGGTTTTACTGGGATGTCAGGATTGCACATCAGAACTCAGAATTGAAGGAGTGCCAGGAGGTTGTTAGGGCCCACTTTTTACTCGTAAGATTTTATGCAACATGGGTGCCAGAACATTTAGAAAATTCATAAAATGCCTCCTTGAATAAAATTGAAACTTTCAAGGTATTCATCTAGGGGTATAATGGGAATTTTTAGTTTTATTTGGTAGTTGTTTTTTTTTAAAATGTAAATTGGAACAAAATGGGAAATAAAATAAATTTTAGAAAGTAAATACCCAAGCGATAGGAGAAGGCAGGAAGAAAAGGTACTTAATTAAAATCAACAGAGGTGTGGTATATTCGAAAGCACTCTCCAGTGCAGAGGCCCGGTTTAGAGGGGCAGGTCTCACAGTAGTGAGTGGTGTCTTTCCTAATGCCCCTTATCGAGCACACTCGACACCTTCTTTGGGGCCTACTTTTCTTTTCAGTGGGGGGAAGTACGCCAGGGAAATGCTGCCCATGAACAATTCTTGAGCCCACTATTCCAGAAGCACTGCTGCTTCCACTGCCGCTCTACCCTTCCTGGTCTCCAAAAATCAAAGTTTTAATAATTTTTTCATGAAAATCAAGTCCCCCTATGGCCTGCACTTTTATACAGAACAAAGGAATTATATAGTGCCACTTGTGTCAGGTATACGACCAATTTTTTATACCAGGTTCTTGATTTTCTGAGGGCATTATAGGGCTGCAGAACCGGGTCCGAGAGATCCGCCCCTCTCATGAACTGATTGTAGTCCTGAATACACACAGGCTTGATGGTCTGCTCTGTGGTTCCTCGCACTGGGACTGGGCTGGATCGGTCTGCATGGAGAGTGGTCAATACAAGGACATCACGCTCGTCCTTGTATTTGACCAGCAGCAAATTGTCACTTCAAATAGCCCTGCTTTCCCCTCGGCGCACTGTATGATCTACAAAGTCCTTGGGGAGACCCTTTTGGTTTCTCCTAACTGTGCCGCATGCTGCGGTTCCTCTAGCAGCAAGGCACTTCAAAAGGGGGACACTATTATAAAAGTTGTCAATAAATAGATGGTATCCCTGGTCCAGTAAGGGGTGCAGCAAATCCCATACTATCTTCCCACTTATTCCTAGGACAGGGGGACAGTCTAGGGGCTCTATTGCAGAATCTTTTCCCTCATAGATTCTGAATTTAAAAGTGTATCCAGACACGCTTTCACACACTTTATACAGCTTCACGCCATACCTAGACCTTTTGTTGGGCAGGTACTGGCGGAAGTGTAGCCTGCCCTTGAAATTCACCAAGGATTCGTCCACTGCAATGCATTTTTGTGGGGTGTAAATCTCTCTAAATTTTGAATTGTAGTGGTTCACTACAGGTCTAATTTTAAACAGTCTGTCAAAACTGGGGTCATTTGTGGGTGGTCATTCCTCATTATTTTTGTAATGCAGGAACCGTAGCAGGATCTCGAAACAAGCCCTAGGCATGGTGAGGCGGTAAAGCGGGCAATGGTGTAGCATATCAGTGCTCCAATAGGAGCGAATAGAGGGCTTTTTTGTAATGCCCATGTTAAGTAGGCCCCTACAGAGTGTCGGCCGGGGATTCCACTCCTAGAGAGAGCCCCCGCCATCTTTCCATCCCCGCTGTAGATAGTGCCACCCGCCCTGCAGATAGCAAACTCCCCACCACGCCCCGCTGTAGATAGCATCGCACCCCCGCCTGTAAATAGTGCCATCTGAACTGAGTCTAGGAGCAGAATCCCCAGTGTCACATCGCACTGGCCGGGGATTCCGCTCCTTGATAGAGCCACTAACGTTACTGTGCAAATGGACAGTGACGTCAGGGGCTCTGTCTAGAAGCGGAATTCCCGGCCAGTGCGATCTGACACCAGGGATTCCGCTCCTAGAGTCAGTTCAGGTGGCGCTATTTATAGTGGGGGGTGTGATGATATCTACAGCAGAGGGTTGCTATCTAGCATCGCACCCCCCACTGTAAATAGCACCACCTAAACTGACTCTAGGAGCGGAATCCCCGGTGTCAGAACGAACTGGGGACTGCCAAGGTGTTACCTGTCCACTCGACAGCCAAAGCCCTTATTTGCATATCGGGCACCAAAACTAATGCCACCGATATCAACGGTGGGGCTGGAAGAAAAAAATAAAAGCGGCAGAATCTGTGAGGCGCATGAAATCTAACTGTGATGTCAGCTGAAGTTTTTTGGGCTGCTGACAGGTTCTCTTTAAGTGTCTTTAGCACTGCTCAATTATTTCTGTTCCTGAAAGTCCGATAATAATCAAGTCAATGCCAGTGTGCTTCTGTCAGATTTACAGTATCCAAAGTTTTAGGAGAAGTACCAAAGGTGTTTTAACCCCTTCCTTCCGCAGTCAGTTTTAGTTTTTTCATTTTTTTCCAGTCCCGCCTTCCAAGAGCCATAACTTTTAAAGGTTTCCGTCGACATAGCCGTATGAGGGCTTGTTTTTACGGGATGAGTTTTTTTTTTTTAATGGCATGTACTGTACCATATAATGTACTAAAAACCTCTAAAAAAAACACAGAAAGGAAAAAAAACAGCAATTCCTCCATTGTTTTTTGGGATTTTACAGCGTATAACATGCGGTAAAAATGACATGTTTATATTTATACAATGAAACATCTCCAAAAAAACACCTCTTTGAAAAGTCCACCACCTTATCCAGACCAGTTTTCTTGGGACAGATTTTTAGCTCCACCATAAACTTTGCCCACCTCATTTGAAGACCACTTTTCAATGCAATTTTGGGTGGTTGTCTCAAAAGAGGTTTCATTCTATTGTTAAAAACCTTATTCAACATCTTTTTACAATTTTTTTTGTCCCACTAGGGGACTTAAACGTGCAATTGTTGGATCGCTTGTACAATACACTGCAATACTTATGTGTACTGCAGCGTATTCTGCTTTTAGAGGTCTCCTGTTAATCCCTCCTCAGTTGCAATGAAAACCCATTGGCACCCCGCGATCGTGTCATCGGGAGGCCGATGGGATGACTGAGGGCACCCCCCCCCCCCTCTGTCTAATGGCTTATATGTTATTGACTGCAAAATCTAAGTGGTAAATGACCGGGATCCAAGCCATTAAAGCAGGATGTCAGCTGTAATATTCAACCGACACCCGCTGTGTATGGAGCAGGTTCAGCTCTTGAGCCTACTCCATACTTAAGCCTCCCTACAAAGACATGTACGTCCTACTATGTACATGTACGTCAAATGTCGGGTAGGGGTCAAGCTCTCTGTTGAGCCCCTTCAAACTGGAAGTCTGTAGTGGACCGAGATCATAGACTTCCCCAATATGAACTTCTCACATGTATCTACGACACATAAAAAGAACATTTTGACGAGATTTCCCCTTTAACCAACATAAAAAGCGAAGAACCCTCCATCTTACCTTAACCGGCTTCTAAGTGTTGTCACCTCTCGGTTCATGGACTCTGCAGAGTCTGTCACATCTTCCAGTTCCCTCTGCAGTCGGCGGCGGTTGGAGTTAGATCTTGATGCCTCTTCTTCAGATTCCTCCAACTGGCGTTTCAGCTGCTTCATGCGGATATGTGCCTTCTCCAGCTGTAAAAGTAACAGCACGTTTCTTATAATGCATCGCTTTATTGGAGACAGATCGGTGATTTGTGAGGACTTATGTGCATGACTAAATACGGGAGTATTATCTATATTTATCTCCTAAAACAAGTTGATTTGCAAGTGCAGCACAAAATTGAAAAGTAAAAAAAATGTAAGTGTAAAAAAAAAATAATAAACAGAAAAGAAAAACATGAATAAATGTGAGTGTACCTGATCCTTGAACTGATCTGCATTCCTTCTCTCTTCTTCCACTTGTAAGAGGACCTCCTTCAGCCTCTTATCAGCACGTCGCACCAGTTTGTTAGCCAACACACGCTCCCTGGTAATTTAAAGATAGAGTAGATAAAAGATGTAGATGTCAATTTCTTTAAATAACATTTGTCATTTTGTAATTAAATTTGAATACATACATGTAAACTTATAGAAATGTGAAAAGGAGTTATAAAATTTAAAGTCATCCTTAATAGTTAAGATATCAATTTACACACAGGCATTTACTCTGGAAGGAGGGAACGTGGCTACACAATGTTATGAGGTGACAGATGGTAATTTATGGCAGATGGATACTCAGGGGGAACAGTGATGCTTCCCAGATCTGGCAATTAAAGGCTTAGTCGGTATGTGTCAGATATGGGCAGATTCTGAGCATAGGAAAAAAATTATATTAGTATAGATCAACTTGGTAAACATTGGAAAAAGAGAGAAGGTTACCATGCACCAATAGTGCATAACAACTGGACATCTCCATCATGTGTAAAACTTAGTTCATCTGAGCATCCTGTAAAGCCATGTTTGTCAACTTTTCTAAGCGAAGTACCCCTATTTAGATACATTTTAACTAAGTATCACCCAAGCCTATGACTAGATAGGACTTTGAACAACAGTGCTCATTTGACATCATATAAAGCTCTGCAGCATCTACAAAGTATGTGCTGCCTTTCTTCATATTTGAAGTCTAGGGGTGTGTGGAATAGGGTGAGCGCACGTCTCCAGCTGTAAAAGTGGGAAACCAATACATGGTGTGCTACTTGGGTCTTGACAAGTTTTTCAGATGACACAGTGGCTCAATTAAAGACAGTGGCAATTTTTAATGTGTTCTTAAGCAATTTTGTATACCTATCCTGATCATAATAGGGGAGGCCTCCTTCGGACCCCAGAGGGGTTAAAGTTGATATCATTTTATATCAGGGCTATAGCTCCACAATTAGGACTACAGCCCTACTCAGCAACTGTGGCCTAATGAGAAGAGACTTTAATTACGAACTGCTGTTTATAAAATTCTCTAGTGAATTTGCATTTTCTTTCCCAGGACAATAGGACTATAAAGGCACGATAAGGGTAATGCTGGGTTCACACGACCTATTTTCAGGCTTAAACGAGGCGTATTATGCCTCGATTATGCCTGAAAATAGGGCTACAATACGTCGGCAAACATCTGCCCATTCATTTGAATGGGTTTGCCGACGTACTGTGCAGACAGCCTGTCATTTACGCGTCGTCGTTTGACAGCTGTCAAACGACGACGCGTAAAAATACAGCCTCGTCAAAAGAAGTGCAGGACACTTCTTTCAGACGTAATTTGAGCCGTTCTTCATTGAACTCAATGAAGCACAGCTCAAAATTTACGGCTGTCAGAGAAGCCTCTCAAAATGCGAGGAGGAGCATTTACATCTGAAACGAGGCAGCTGTTTTCTCCTGAAAACAGTCTGTCATTTCAGACGTAAAAGCCTGCTACCGTGTGCACATACCCTAAGGCTACACGGTGCGTCATTGACACGGTTTTGTTGCGTTTGAAAACTGCATGCGGTCAACTGCATGCATTTTTTGTCTCTGTAATGCTGTAGTTCTGTTGCAGTTTTTTTACGCACTTAGTTTATGGACATAGTTTTCACTGGTGTTGAAGTTTGTTAGGTGCTTCCTGTATATAGTTCATTACAATGCATTGCAGAACGGTTAGAAAAAACGCAAGCAGTTCAGCAACATCTTTGGCAGCGCGGTAATTAACCGAATGCGGTCAGACATTATGAAGATGCAGTCAACAGCACAAGAAACACATTGCAATATAATAGCAGCAGTTTCTCCATAACAAAAATGTCCCCATTGACTTCTATTGCAAAATGACTTGCTGCGGTTTAAAAATGCAACATAAATGCAATGTGGCCACACCGTGTGCCCTACCCTAAATTTAATGCTATTTCTGAGCCATAACTATGAATGATCCTAATCATAAACTATAAATTAAGCAAGTTCTGAGTGTATGCAATCCATCAAACCCAAAGGGCAACTAGACTGTTAATGCTTTACGTAAGAACTATGTAAGTCTCCAGTGGGGTCTAATTTTGGATACATCAGGACAATAGGATCATTTTAGGACTACAAGCCCCAGGCTGCCTCTGAGGTTCAAGAGAATTGTTCTAATCATAAACTACAAACTAAGCTGGTTTTCCCTATAGGACTACAAGTCCCACGCTGCCTCTGAGGTTCACAGAGGATTGTTTCCAATCACAAATGACAAACTAAGCAAGTTTGACCCTTTAGGACTATAAGTCCAACGCTGCCTTGAGGTTTACAGGGGATCATTTCCAATTACAAATGATAAACTAAACTAAGTTTGACCCTTTAGGACTACAAGTCCCAAGCTGCTCCTGAGGTTTAAAGACGATTGTTTTCCAATTACAAACGACAAACTAAGCAAGTTTGACCCTATTCAATTTTTAAGACAACAGGGCATTTAGATTGCAATAGGACTACAAGTTTCATAATTCCCTTGAGCTTTAAAGAGGAAAGATTCTAATTCGAAACAATTTAAGCTACTCCTTAACGGGGGCTCTCAGATTCATTAGCTTAAACCTGCAGGGGCAGGGATCTCTGCTCTGGTAAGAGGAGAAGAAAATTTACTGATTTGTTTTTTGTTGTTTTCCCTCCAAAATATTGTCTCAAGAGCGAAATACTAAATGCCAAATAGCAAGCAGGTTAAAATTCAATCAATAAAACCTTTAAAAATGACAGACTACTTCGATGAAGAAGGAAACTCACATAATAGTGAACCTGCGGAATCACAAAGAGAACATAGTGATTAACCCTCAGCCAAAGCTATTACCGAATCTAAGATGGAAAAAATGTTTCAGAGCTTCCATACATCACTTCAACAGGACTTTATCCAAATAGTAAAAAAAGAGAAAAATTACCACCCCTGATGGAAGGAGCGCCTGCACTTGTAGATTGAATTCAACTAGGATCCCAGTTGGGACAAGATGTCAGATTTTTTTTATTTTAAAAAGACATACATGCTATGTCATAAAATTGGAATAAAAGCTACGCGTTTTGACCCTGAACCAGGGTCTTCCTCAGGCTTGAAGAAAGGGTCTTCTTTTCTCTTTCCATATCACTTCAACAGGTCTTGAAAGAAATTGCATCAGATATTAAAAAAATATCTACCTTCCTTGGGGATTCGTGCGCAAACCATGAGAAACAATCAATAAAAGTGATTGATATTCATAATGTCATCCTGAACGTAAATCTGTCACGCTCGTGTGAATGCAGCCTTAGATACAGGGGCCCAGCTGTAAGTAGCCTTGTACTAAACTTCATGGGCAAATTTGGCATTTCTGGCAAACTTATGTCTTGGGGCTCTAATCAAAGACACCTGTAGAGCGTTCCCCACACAATGCCCCCTTTATATAGTGTCACAAACCCCCTGTATGGTTACACCCACAGTCCCCTTGCCATGCATCCCACTTGTAGTCAGTCCCCTGTAGGTAGTCCCACATGCTCACCTTGTCTCAGCAGAAAGTATCATACATGATAGGCTTAGATACATAGCCCCAGCAGACCGTATCATACATGACATGCTTAGATAAATGGCCCCAGCAGACAGTATCACACATGATAGGCTTAGATACTGTCACGAAGGGTGCGTGGACCCACTGGGCCGTACCGACATAACGGAATGGTAGCTGGCCAACAGGACACAGGTGAAAGTTTATAGTTCGTATAGGTGTACCTGTGGTAGCTTCAGACAGTAGCAAGACAGGCTTGGATGGGACTAAGCAGCAGGCAGGCACCAGATGTGGTGAATCAGGACAGGCGAGGTACTCAGTGCAGCAGGACTCCAACTGAATACGGCACTTGGACCAGGATAACACGGGATACAGGTAGCAGGAACGGGGAACACTGGGAACTGGAGACACTTAGGGGACTATTTGCAGAGACAAACTTAGGTAACGACAACAACGCTCAGGCAATGCAGGGAGGGACAGAGCCCTTCTTATAGTCCAGGGTGATCTGGGAGCAATCAGCTCAAATCTCACACATGTGTGCGCTCTGGCTCCTTAAGGTTGGACTGAGCTCGCGAGCGCACCGAAGTGGTCACTGCGGAACAGAACAGCCGCATGTGCAGACGGCTCTGGAGAGAAGGGCGTCAACAGAATGGGAGGAGTTCGTGGTCAGCGACCTCTTATGCCCCCTCCAATTAGGACCAAAGCGAGAGAGAAATTTCTTCAGGCGGGTAGTAGCATTGAGGTTCTCTTCTGGCTCCCAGGACCTCTCTTCAGGACCAAACCCCCTCCAATCCACCAAATAAAAAGTTCTTCCTCCTACTCTCTTGGTGTCCAAGATCTCCTTAACCTCGAAAATATCAGAAGAACCGCTGGACGCAACTGCAGGGCTATAAATCTTGGTATAGCGGTTCAGGACCACCGGCTTCAGGAGGGAGACATGGAAGGAGTTAGGGATCTTGAGGGTAGGAGGCAACCGAAGCTCGTAGGAGACAGGATTGATCTGCTTAGGATCTCGACGGGTCAGAGGAACCTGGGAGCAAACTCGTATGACGGCACTCTCAGTCGGATATTCCTGGAGGACAGCCAGACCTTGGTGCCTGGGAGAAATAGAGGAGGTTCTCTTCTCCTTGTTTCTGCCTTCCGTCTCATGCGGTCGACCGCCAGAATAATGGAGGATCGAGTCTGCTGCCAGATCTGCAGGAAGTCCCTAAAAGCAGAATCAGCTGCTGGTACTTTCGGACATAACGGACCCCAGGACAGGAATTTGTGGGTGTTGGCTGTAGACAATGAAGAACGGTGTATTTCTTGTGGACTCGCTAGTATGATTATTAGACGAGAACTCGGCCCAAGGAAGAAGCTGCACCCAGTCATCATTCTGCTTGAAGATGAAGTGTCATAGGTAGTTCTCCATGATTTGATTGATCCTCTCGACTTGACCATTGGACTGAGGATGGTAGGCTGAGGAAAAGTCCAACTTTACATTGAGGAGTTTACAGAGGGCACTCCAGAACCTTGAGGTGAACTGAACCCCCGATCAGACACGATATGCCGAGGCAAGCCGTGCAGGCGGAAGAAGTGTTGGATGAAGAGGGCGGCCAGTTGAGAAGCAGAAGGTAGACCGGTCAGCGGAACGAGGTGAGCCATCTTTGAAAATCGGTTCACCACCACCTACACTGCACTGCATCCCACAGAGGGAGGCAGGTCCGTAACAAAGTCCATAGCTATATGCTGCCAGGGAGCATCGGGCACAGGCAGCGGCTGGAGAAGGCCAGTAGGTTTGGAGTGAGCAATCTTGTTAGCTGTGCACACCGAGCAGGATGAAACAAAGTCCATGATGTCTTTGGGCAGCGTGGGCCACCAGGACACTTGTGAAAGTCTATAGTTCGTATAGGTGTACCTTCAAACAGTAGAAAGACAGGTTCGGATGGGACTAGGCAGCAGGCAGGCACCAGACGTGGTGAAGCAGGACAGGCGAGGTACTCAGCGCAGCACAACTCCAACTGAATACGGCACTTGGACCAGGATAACACGGGATACAGGTTACAGGTAGCAGGAACGGAGAACACTGGGAACTTGAGACACTTAGGGGACCATGATAGGCTTAGATACATGATAGGCTTAGACATGATAGGCTTAGATACATGACCCAGCAGACAGTATCACACATGATAGACTTAGATACAGGGCCCCAGCAGTAAGTATCCTTGTACTAGCATATGTTCACCCCCCAAAAAAATGTGTGTGCGTGTATATGTGTTTGTATATATATATATATATATATATATATATATACATACACACATACATACATATATATATACATATATATATATATATATATATATATAGGAGACAGCATATCTATAGCACTACGATTCTATTGCTATGGATAGAATTACATTAACAACTTAAAAATTTGAACAGCACATTCCAATAAGTGAAACTAAGCATGTATACAGGTGCAAGAACGCCTGTGACTGCAAATTTATACAGCACACAAGAAAATGACACAGCACACCACTAAATATAAATAAATATGCATTACTGCTGAATTTACTTACAATAGAGGTTCTAAGCGCACATTTTGATCAAATTGTGTGAGCCCACCTGCCACGACAAGGCGACCTCTATGAGGTGGGAGCCTACGCTGCACATACACCCAGAACTGGGACTAAGCCTACATATACTTGGGGATGGTAGGAACCAGCATGATTTTAATTAGTTTAATGCTGGTTCCTACCATCCCCAAGTATATGTAGGCTTAGTCCCAGTTCTGGGTGTATGTGCAGCGTAGGTTCCCACCTCATAGAGGTCGCCTTGTTGTGGCAGTTGGGCTCACACTATTTGATCAAAATGTGTGCTAAGAACTGGTCTCGCGGCTCTATTGGTGGCCGTCTTTGTCTCGCGTTTTAAGTTCCTATGTCTCTGCTTGCGAGGTCTGGATCGCGCTAAGACTCCTTGAACTCATCCTATGGGTGAACTGCTGCCATTGCCTGTTCCACAGAAACCGTGGTCTCATCTGTCCATGGATTTCATCATTGATTTGCCTCCCTCCGAAGGCAAAACGGTCATTTGGGTTGTGGTGGACCGTTTCAGTAAAATGTGTAATTTCATTCCATTGCCTCAACTCCCTGATTCCAAAACTTTATATAAAAAAAATTTGTTGATCAAGTGGTTCGTCTGCACGGTATTCCAGAAAATGTTTTACCCTGATAGAGATGTACAATTTGTGGCTAGCTTCTGGAGAGCCTTCTGTAAAAAACTTGGTGTAGAGTTATCATTCTCTTCTGCATTCCAATGGTCAAACTGAGCATTTTAAACCTTGGAACAATATCTTAGGTGTTATATTGCTGATAACCAGATTGAATGGGACTCATACCTTTCTTTAGCAGAGTTTGATATAAATTATCGCCACCATGTTGCTCTTGATACTTCGCCGTTTTTCTGTAATTATGCTTTTTATCCTCGTTACAGTTCATTTTCCGCATCTTTGAGTGATAACCCTGAGGTAGAAGTTGAATCAAATAAACTGTGCACAGTTTGTGCTCAGGTTCAATTGAACCTGAAGAACTCCCAAGTTATACAAAAGAAAAATGCTAACAGCAAGCGTACTATGGGCCTGTATTTAGTGTGGGTCAATAGGTGTGGCTTTATACTAAAAATCTGCGATTGAAAGTGCCTTCTCATTAGTTTGCCCCTAAGTTTATCGGTCCATATGAAATTGTTGAAGTTATTAACCCTGTGTTGTTTTGTCTTGCTCTTCCTCCGTCCTTTAGGATTCATGATGTATTTCAGAAATCTCTCCTAAAAAAATTTTCCCACCATTTCACGATCTTCCTCCATATGTCTGTGCTTGTGAATTGTCGGGTCTTCTGGTATTTTGATCAAGCTTCTGATGCTCCCTGCACTTCTGACTTCTGGACCTTTTGGAAACGGACATCGGCTTGACTCTCGTTAACCCATTGTTTGCTGATTTGGATTATCTGCTCCTGGCCGGTTTTGACTTTTGCTTTTCCTTATATCCGCTTGCCTTCTGATTTGGACTTTCTGTTTAACTTCTGGCTGTCTGGTTTCCTGCTCAGGTTAGTCTGCATTGCACCTCCTATCCAACGCTGAACTCTGCTAAGACAACCTGGGTCCTAAGCAGCAAAGACCATTCCACCTTGCGGTCGGCTCTGGCGAACACCTTAGACACTGTCGATCAGAGATGTGACGGATTTGAGGTTGCGGTTTTATGTGCAGGCTCTCTCCCGGCACTCTCCAACAGTCTTTGGAGAATCGCTCAAATTGCAATTCCATAACCGGAGATAAAACAGTGTAAATTAAAACTGATGGATTTGGAAGACCGTAACCGGAGAAACAATTTAAGACTAAGAGGCATCCCGAGTCCATTAAGGATGATCAATTGGCACGCTTCATGTGGGAATTTATGGTAGCGGTCCTGCCGGAATCAACAGAATTGGATTTGAAAATATACAGAGTCCATAGGATCAGAAAGGCAAAAAATGCACCTCCAAACTCGACATGAGATCTGATTTGGAGAGTTCACTTCTTCCAAATAAAGGAAGATTTTATCAAAGGCTTAAAAAATAACCAAGAGCTCCCAGAGAAATGTAAGCATATTTTGGTCCTTCAGGATCCATCAACCATGACATTAGCCAAACGGCAAGAATTTGGGGATGTTACCACAGCACTTCAAACCGCAGGGAAACGATACAGCTGGTGGTTTGGGGATACCCTGTGCATTTATAATGTTTAACTGCATTACTACGAAAATGGCACAGGAATGGTGTCGTACGTGGGGTCTAATTCTCCACCCGAAAGTAAACGCTTCCACATTGTCATCGGTAATGGGATTGTGATAGAGTGCCTGGCTATTAGCCAAGTGTTTATTTTATCATTTGATATTTTTAATAATTTATTGTTTGTTTTTAGTTTTTTTACACATTATGGGGAGTTGACATTGGAATCGCTGTTTGAAAAAATTGTTTGGTGAGGAAAGCTATTGAAGAAATTCGATCAGTCTCTGGGAATGTTGCTCGTATTTAAATTTTCTGCTTGTCTCATCATAAAATTCTAGGCATTAGATGGCTTTATTTTCATCTGTTAATTGAATGAATACTGCTTTCTGCAATAGCAGGGATTTGTATTGTTATAATTGCATGATTCATGATTAGAAGAGGAGACACGCAGAGCACTGTTCCCTGTTGAGATTTTTAGGTAATGTGTGAGCGTCCGTCTATTCTGATGATAAAATAGTCCTCCTTTGGTTGGGTTACGAGTGTGTAGCCCGACCTAATGCACACGCGCATGCGCGGTCGAGAGCAAGACCGCGATGCGCTTCCATGGTAACGGCAGATGCCGGACACTGAAGAAATTTGTACTTCCTGTCATGCTCTGTGAGGATTATAGACGCATACGAGACGACATATGTTCTTGGAGACTGATACACAGGTATTGAAACTAGCGATCTAAAATAGTATTTCCATTATACTTGAGTCTGATGATGTGGGGGCTTCTTTTACTACGTTATGATGTAATTGTGAGGGTTTATTAACGTTATTATTGTTGTGGACTTTCAGGAAGTGATGTCATATCACAGGTGGTATATAAAGTGTGCACTAATGTATTATCACTAAGCTTGACAAAGACCCAATAGGGGCTGAAACGTTGCAGTTTTTTATGCTTGGTGAATAAATCTACTTTTTTGGACACCTGAGTGCTGCAGTCTTTCTTTCTATTGCTGTGCATTATGGTATAGGTGACAAAGACTTCTTGAAACTTGCCCAAATCAAAAGTATCATTAATAGATATAAAATTGTTGAATCTATTAAACTACGTAGTCAGAGGGATACAAAGGGATCTATACGGGACCTTGAGTTTATAGCACTCTCAAATGGTTTATCCCCGATTTACAATAAATTAATATCTTTAAATATGAATGGCAAGTTTAAGTACATGCTACAATGGGAAAAAGATTTATAAAAAGAGTTGCCGTTGGATGAATGGCTGACTGCTATAACATATACCTGTCAAAATACTAAATGTATAAATCATCTTGTACCGCTTAAAAAAAAATCCACTTACGTATATATTTACATCGGAAGAAATTGGCCCAGTTCAACTCTGATAACAACGGGTTATGTTGGTGAGACTGTGGAATAACTGGTGATTTGATACATATTTGGTGGGGGTGTGGAAAATTAAAGACCCTTTGGTCCGAAGTTTCTGCTTTAATTAATCAAATTATTGGAGAAAGTAAAGAAATTCTTACGATAAAGTTAGCTTTATTAAATATGAAAGTGAATATAATCGCCAAAGAAAACAGATGGGTCTGTTGCAGAATTTTAGATGCAGCACGAAATATAATTGAATTCAACTGGCAAACAAATAGGATTCCTTGTATTACTGAAGTAATAATAAAGTAAATACATATTTTCAGTATGAGAAAGTCCTAGGATTAGATTGGGAGGTGGGAAAGTATTTATTCCAGGACAGATGGATGTCCTGGATAAGAAATCAACACTTTTCAAACCTATAGGTTGTTATTCTATTAAGGCCCCATGCACACAACCGTAAAAAAAATCTCCATAATTACGGACCCTTTCAGTTCTATTGGCCGCGGACACCTTTCCGTAACGCTACGGAGAGGTGTCTGTGCCGTACAACTGTGTCGGGAATTATGGAGCATGTCCTATTTTTCGTATTTTATGGGCCATGCTCCCATGAGGCCTAAGTGGCTAGTTCTTCAGCTTTTTCTTTTTTCAATTTCTTTATTTTTTAACTTTTTCTTTTTTGTTTTCTTATGTTACTTCTATTTCTTTATGGATGTAAAAAGCTTTGTTTATTATTATGAATTGTATATTTATACATTTATTAATAATACAAATTAAAAAAAATTTGAAAAAAAAAATGAAAGAGTCTACCATAGTGTTCCAGTAAAAGAGTAAGTCACCTTGCCACCATAACAGAACATTGCCTCTATAATGCAAGCCACAGGGCTCTTGTTACGGAGTCATCCATAGTGCCCCCATAACAGAGCCAGCCAGAGAGAGAAGCGCTTCATATGTGGGGACCTCAGGCTGTTTGGGTGGGTGTTGCAGTTATGTTCACCTTTTTTAGTTGTGCAGTGATGTACAACTACTCAACACGTGTTATAGTCAATGTATCCCATCCACGGAACGATCTGCCTTAAGTCGTTCCCAGTATTCTCGAAGGGTGTCGGTAATTCAAAAGGAAAAAAGGTTTAAAAATGAGTAGTTACTCTGAAACACTCTGTGGCGCTGTTCCTCAGGGAAAAATTTAAATGCTATTTAGTTTTCATGTATAAAAGAGTCTTATTACATAAAAAGTAATCACAGTGCACTAGATTTCTTGTTTCAAGCCCGACTGGGCTCCTCATCAGATACAAACACTGCGTGATGATAACAGTCAGGAGAGTGATTTTAAAGAAAAAAAAGCCCTTAAAAAAATAGGGAATGTTCATTGAATAATCATGTGGTTGCCCATAGCAACCGTGAAGGACACATCCCTTTTTAATGCAAAAAAAACCAAAAACTTATTTAGCACCATATTATTGATTTATTCATCTATTGAGTGCTGTGGATTCTTCTACAATAAATGTACCAACATAACAGCAGACTGAAGACTGGGGCATCAAGAGCTGTGTTCCATATAGAAGAATCAGCTCTTAAATGGAAGCTTTACATATTATATAGTTATGTATTGCCAACTACGCACTGCCATGCAGAGGCCACCAGTAGGACAGAGACGCTGTTAAACAGGTTGTCTCAAGTGGACGAACAGTTCTTAGGATTAAGCCATCATGGCGACTGACTGTTCGTTGTGGCTTCTCTAACTCAAGGGAAGCTCTGTGCGGTTTTTATGTTCCCTGCAGCAGGCGCAAATCAATCTCTGCTCTGGCTTATAGTGGTAGATCCTGAGAGGGAAGTCCACCTCTTTGCTGTAAATGGGTTTTCCCACGAATCTTAGTATGAAAATCATAATGGTATTACATTGCTAATAGGATAAATATAATTTGTAGGTGCCTATTTGCTAAATTTACTACACTTTACCTAGTGTCCAGTCCAGTGGCGTAACTACCGCGGTAGCAGCAGTAGCGGCTGCTACGGGGCCCGGGGCTTGAGGGGGCCCGTGCCGCCAGCCGACACGCCCTCCCAAATGCCCGGTGGCGCCGCTAGCAGCCGTTATGGCTGCTACAGGGGTAGCACCGCTACTGTGGGGCCCGCGCCGCCGAGCCTTACACAGGCACTCTCATGCCTGTAGGTGTCGCTAGCACCGGAGGGGGCCCCGGTGCTAGCGGCAGCCAAATACATGTATTAGCGCTAAATGGCCGGGCATGTTCCGTGCCTGACCATCCAGTGCCTTACAATGACACTGATTGGCTAGCGGCGCGATGACATCATCGCGCCGCTTCCATGCTTGGAAGGTGCTGATTGGCGGGGCAAGTCATTCTGCCCCGCCAATCAGCGTCATTGAAGGACGCTCATTCAGCTCCTGCAGACATGCTCAGAAGAGAGCATGTCTGCATCGCCAGTGAACAGCGTGGGAACCGGAGAATGTGAGTATGTCAACTTTATATATTTTTTTCCTCATAAAAATGTGAATGGCATTATCTATAGTGGGGGGGGGGGGGTCTATC
Source organism: Rhinoderma darwinii (assembly GCF_050947455.1). Classification (NCBI taxonomy): domain Eukaryota; kingdom Metazoa; phylum Chordata; class Amphibia; order Anura; family Rhinodermatidae; genus Rhinoderma; species Rhinoderma darwinii. Next base: position 73,375,166 of record NC_134696.1, read on the forward strand.
TACAGGGGGGGGTGGGTCGTCTTTATGTGGGCTATTATATATAGGGGGGTCTATATGTGGGGCAGTAGCTACAGGGGGTCTATATGTGGGGCAGTAGCTACAGGGGGGTCTATATGTGGGGGTGTGGGCCACTATCTACAGGGGGGTCTATATGTGGGGCAGTATATGTGAGACACTATACAGGGGTGGGCTATATGTAGAGCACTATCTATAGGGGAGCTATTTTTTAGGGTACTTTCTATAGGGGTGGGCTATGTGTGGGACACTATATACAGGGGTGGGCTATACGTGGAGCACTAACTATAGGGGTGGCTATATGTAGTGCACAGTCTACAGGGGTGGGCTATATGTGGGACAATATCTACAGAGGTGGGCTATACGTGGAGCACTAACTATAGGGGAAGCTATATGTAGGGCAGCACGGTGGCTCAGTGGTTAGCACTATTGCCTTGCAGCTCTGGAGTCCATATGTGGGCACTATCTACAGGGGCTTCTATGTAGGTCACTATCTACAGGGGGCACTATCTACAGGGGGCACTATCTACAGGGGGCACTATCTACAGGGGGCACGGTGTGTGTGTGTGTGTGTGTGTGTGTGTGTGTGTGTGTGTGTGTGTGAGAGACAGTTATATTTAGATGTGTTGAGAATTGTAACTTTGTTTACAGGTGCAGAAATGTTTTAAAAGTGAGAAGCTGAAGACATCTAAACGGAAAACTGCAGAAGTGGGTCATGGCCGGGAGAAATCCATCATAGATGTCTGAACCGGAGGGAGAAGAAAAGAACTAGAATCTGAGACGTCACCGGTGAGTCACTTAATGTAAATGTTTATTCTGCCTCTAATCAGTAATGTAGTCACTGTATGATCTGCAGCGAGATGATGGTGGTATGTTTTTTTTTGTGAAACCGCATCTCCCAGCATATCCTTATCATTGTTTCGGCCATGCTGGGAGCTGTAGTTTTACGCCATACAAACCTATGCGCAGCGGCGTAACTACCGCTATAGCAGCCGTAGCGACATCTACGGGGCCTGCAGCATGAGGGGGGCCTGTGCCACCCGCCGGCACGGCCCCTCCCATGGCCGCAGGCTCCGCTAGCAGCCGCTATGGCTGCTACAGCGCGACGCCACTGAAGGGGTTGTTCCTACAAAAGACATGCATCCCCTATCCACAGGACAGGGGATACATGTGGGATCGCTGGGACGCCCAGCGATGAGGAGAACGGGGGACCGAAAGTCCCCCCTAAGTTCTCCATGACAAACCTCGGACTTCCGGGGTCTGTGTCGGCAGCTCCATGGAAATGACTTGCGCACCGGTCGTGCTTGTGCGCATGCGTGACCAGCGCTCCTTTCATTTTTATTGAACTGCGCAGACGCCGGAAGTCAGAGGTTAGTCATGGAGAACTTCGGGGGACTTTCGGTCCCCCGTTCTCCTTATCGCTGCCAGCGATCACACATGTATCCCCTATGCTGTGGATAGGGGATGCATGTCTTTTGTAGGACAAACTATAGGGCGTTTTTTTTTGGGGGGGGGGTCTGTATGGTGTAATCTACAGAGGGGGCTGTATGGCGTTATCTACAGGGGGGTCTGTATGGTGTTATCTACAGGAGGGTTCTGTATGGCGTTATCTACAGGTGGGGCTGTATGGCGTTATCTACAGGGGGGCTGTATGGCGTTATCTACAGAGGGGGCTGTATGGCGTTATCTACAGAGGGGGCTGTATGGCGTTATCTACAGGGGGCTGTGTATTGTGCTATCTATAGGGGGGCGCTGTGTGGTGGAATCTATAGGGAGGCACTATCTACAAGGGGGGGGGGGGGTTGTGTGATACCCAGCAGAGGGGGGGGGGGCCCAGTCAAAAGTTTGCTATGGGGCCCAGTCTTTCCTAGTTACGCCCCTGGATACATGTCTTTTATTAGGACACACTGTAGGTCGCATTTTTTTGGGAGGGGGGACGCTGTATGGCGTTCCCTACAGGGGGGGACGCTGTATGGCGTTCCCTACAGGGGGGGAAGACGCTGTATGGCGTTCCCTACAGGGGGGGGCGCTGTATGGCGTTCCCTACAGGGGGGACACTGTATGGCGTTCCCTACAGGGGGGGGCTGTATGCCGTTCCCTACAGGGGGGGCTGTATGGCGTTCCCTACAGACCCCCCCTGTAGGGAACGCCATACAGACTCCCTGTAGGTAACGCCATACAGTCCCCCTGTAGATAGCGCCATACAGCCCCCCGTAGATAACGCCATACAGTCCCCCTGTAGATAGCGCCATACAGCCCCCCTGTAGATAGCGCCATACAGCCCCCCTGTAGATAGCGCCATACAGCCCCCCTGTAGATAGCGCCATACAGCCCCCCTGTAGATAGCGCCATACAGCCCCCCTGTAGATAGCGCCATACAACCCCCTCTGTAGATATCTACAAAGGGCTGTATGGCGTTAACTACGGGGGGGCTGTATGGCGTTATCTACAGGGGGGCTGTATGGCGTTATCTACAGGGGGGCTGTATGGCGTTATCTACGGGGGGGCTGTATGGCGTTATCTACGGGGGGGCTGTATGGCGCTATCTACAGGGGGACTGTATGGCGTTATCTACGGGGGGGCTGTATGGCGTTATCTACAGGGGGGCTGTATGGTGTTATCTACGGGGGGGCTGTATGGCGTTATCTACAGGGGGGCTGTATGGCATTATCAAAAGGGGGGGTTTGTAAAAAAGGCACTATCTACAAGGGGGGGTGGGTTGTGTGACACCCAGGGGAGGGGGGGCCCCAGTCAAAAGTTTGCTATGGGGCCCAGTCTTTCCTAGTTACGCCCCTGGTCCAGTCCCTAGAGGTTCACTGCCTAATATCTCAAAAATCTCTTCTCTTATTGGAGGGCATGGCGTGTGCGGTCACATGACCACATCCCTGTTTTTATACTAAATGTACCAGAAGTCCTGTGTCCTCTGTGCACGCTCCCGAGCGCTGCATCTAATTTTCATAGAGCAGTGTCCCAGCGTGTCAGCTGGCGCCTCTATCTTGGCTATATATTTATTTTGGACAGTGATGTAAAGCTAACTTTTTATTGGTCTCTGATATTAACTTTTTCTATTAGACTGTCAAACTTAGAGTAAGCCGAGTGATGATAATCTCTCCGATGCTTTTTTCTACTGTGCATGCTCAGCCTTTCAGCCAGGAAACGACCCAGGCCTGAAAAAAAGCGTTCACGAGAAGGGAAGCAGACCACTATCTGAGTCTTAGGTCGGTATAAGTACGTGCGCGGCCATAGATGTAATAGAGATTCATGGTCCGATCCAATGGCGACCTACATACAAACAAAGGACTGCCTACATAAAAAAGTTATGATTATAGCGTTCAATTGATGCAACATTGAGAAAAGTTGAACTTGATTGACCTGTGTCTTATTTCAACCTATGTAACATTTTTATTAGTTTAATTTGAACAAATTCATATATTTGCATTTCCTACATCTTTTAATGGGATCATGTTCATAATATAACCCATTTAATAGGACATATAGACAGCAGATATTAATATTAAATGAGAATATTAAATGAGAATTGTGCCTGTGTATTGCTGACCGTCTTTGTCCGGTATTGGGGACATTGTAATTGTTTCGTATAATATGCTGACTAACACGGTACTACACCATTTTTTTCTGTACTATGTATAATAGAATATATTGCAGACTTAAATAGTTCAATGAAATGCAGTTTAGAAAAGGACAGACGAGCTCGAATTGGTTACTATGGGCAACATGGTCTTTTTCTCAGAGACAGTTGTGATCTATGAGGTCCAAAGCGTTTACTTACTTTGATTCTTGTTCCATTTGCTCCTCCAGCTGAGCAATCTTAGACTCCAGGGATGCAATAGCAATCTTGTATTTTGACCTGATGGTAGAATCCATCTCATTTAATTTCACTTTGAGCTCCTTGTTTTGTCTCTCCAGCTGCTGACGAGCATTTTCTGCCTTCTGCGAGAAGCTCCTCTCTCCTGCCAGCTCAGTGGTCATTGTCTCCACCTGTTGGAAGCATCAAGTACTGTATCGGTATTTTGAAGGCGCACTTAAAATGCAGCTAACCAAAACCTTCTACAATCCAAAGAAAATTAGCTGTATACATCTACATGCAATAAACATTATGCTGTGAGTACAACCTTCTCCAGTGTTCACTGTTCCAGTTTCCAAAAGAGAAGGGAACGACAGGAAGCATTTATCAGACAATGGCTGAACATAACTCCGTCCAGTTACCCGGAGAGATCTAGTTTACTTATTCCATAATCATAATGAGGGTTATATATTCTGATAGACACGGAGGTTGATGACTAATATTTACAGGAAAGCCAAGTACTTTATTTAGGTCTACATGTATAGAATGGCAGAAGTACAGTTGCAGGTTTATACATACAGTAGGTTGGTTTGCTTTGTCATTCCGGTGAAGTAATTTAGTATTTCTGATCTTTTATGTAATGCGGTCACAAATATTCACAATATATTCGTTTTATCACAATATTGTCTTACCTGCAGTGTATACTTCCTATATCTGTCATTAAGAAGCTCCATATTACTCTGCTCCTCATCCAACTCCTCCTCCAGCTGAGCAATTCTGGTCTCCAATGCACGCTTTTCATCCAGCAGTGCTGATCTATTGGGAGAATAACATTCATAAGGTTAATACTAAAATTATTTCATGTAATATAGAATATTCTATGAGTATGTATGTGCAATATCCCCTTATAACCAGCGTTCCTTAATCATTGCAACACCAAATATTTTTCAACTTTCTAATATATTTTCTTTTCTGAACTCCTCACTGCTTTTAAGGTCTCTGCTTGCAGTCTGTGAATGTAAGCATTCTTGCTTGCATTCAGAGTTGAAAAACCTGTACAGACCTAATACTTCTCACAGCTAAGCGTTTGCTATAATGTATTCAGTCTAGTCAATCCACTTTCAGCTAAATAGATAAGTAGCATAAATCTCTTCTGCCCTGAAGGTTTGCTGCAATGTTAGCGTATGTTCACACAGGGCGGATACACAGCGTAACCGCCCTGGGCGCCACAGGGAATTCCAGCCGATAAACTGCACCAAATTGTGGTGCAGTTTTTCAGCCAGAATGTCAGCGGCGGAAAACTGCATGTATAAAACAAACACATACTTCCACTCTGACGTCCTGCAGGCCGGGCCTCCTGGGGTGACGTTGTTTAATCCCATGCGACCGCCGCTTCCAATCACAGGCTGCAGCGGTCACATGGGATGAAACGTCATCCCAGTAGGCTAGCCTGGACGAAGAAACACGGAATTCTGGGTAAGAATAAGATTATCTTTTTTCCCGAGTTTCGTTTTTTGCAGCAGAATCGCTGCTTTTCTGCTGCAAAAAAAGCATAACCTGCTATTTGTTGCGAGTCTTACCTCCCATTGAATTCAATGGGGAAAACCTGCAACACAAATGCAGCGATTACGCAAATACAATTGACATGCTGCGAATTAAAAAACCGCACCGCAGGTCAATTTCTGAGTGTTTTTTCCACTCATCATTTACGCAGCATGTGGATGAGATTGGTTCCTATCTCATCTGCTTTGCTACTACTGTATTATTCTGCGGATGTTCCGCTACGAAGTCCGTTGTGGAAAATCTGCAGTATTTACGCCAACAATCAGATCAACCTCAATCAAAATTGGTGTGAATAAATGATCAATATATCGGTTTCATCATCTAAACACACAATTTTGTTGTGTAATACTGGTCAGGCCCTCTTTAAGACATTACAACATATGAGGTGAATTTCAGAAACATACTTTCCACTGACACCATTAAGAAGTTCATCTGCCAGATCGTCTCTTTCCTGTTGAGCTTGTCTTTTCGATCTTTCTGCAGCTGCCAAGTCCTATAACAATATAAGTAAATATATTACATTTCATCCTTTACATACTACAAAGAACATATCACTGCACATTATTAGGCCTTGTTTACACAGTGCAGATTTGCAGCAGATTTTGTATGAATTTTTTAAGTCCAAACCAGATTTTGATCCAGGAGAGCCTAGAAGTCCTGTAGATTTCTTCTGTTTAGGTGCCATATCTGGTTTTGGCTTAAAAAATACATGCAAAATCTGCACCGTGTGAACAAGGACTTATACACCTGAAAATAAATGGAAAACACTTTTTTTTTTGTGTCGAGCGGTTCCTAATTCAAACGAAACCTAGATAGTCAAATACGGGCAGATGTCACATTGGCAGCAAGACATCTGCCTATCCTCTGACCTGCAGCACTGGTGAAACACTAGAGTTTGAAGGATTTCCTTTTTTATAACAAAATGAGGACAGATTGATGGTAAGAAGACGTTCCACCATGTTGAAAATCTTCTTGTGTGATAGCGAGAGCATCTGACAGAAGTGCTCAATAACTCCCCATAGGTCCTGATGACAAGCAAGTCAAGTCTAGCTTTATTCTAATCTAATCTAAGTAATCCAACCAAGCTATTGACTTCTTAGGCTTCGTTCACACCTATAGTTTCCATTTGTGTCAGTCAGGGCTCTGTTCCGGCGGAAAGCTCAGACGGAACTGAGCCCTGACACAGATGTGAACGAAGCCTTAGAGGTTAATTGTTCAGATGTGACAAACCTCTTGTAGCTGGAGAAGTTCTGCTTCTAAACTCTTGAGTCTCTTCTCATTCTCTTTAGACTGGATGAACATTTCCTCTCGAGATGACCGCGTCTCCTCAACTTCACGCCACACTTCTTTCAACTGGAGCTGTAATACAAGTCATAACTACCGTTATTTCTTTAACAACTACATATTTCCATTAGGAAATGAAGAGCCACTAAAACACCACAGTTCTCATGCCTCAGGTGCTATATGTAGTTCACAATTCCCCAGTATGGATTCCCTAATACTGGTTCAGAAATTACATAACCTCTTTAGGGACTTGGTGTAGAAACGGGGAGTGCCTAGAATAAATTTTTAAAAATTACAATTGACAAAAGATGAAGGGTATATTACCTTGTCGCACAGTGCTAACACTTTTGAGGTTGGGATGATAGGAAAAAATGGGGGTCCGGTACGGGAATATTGTCATATTTGGGGGAGGGGGAAATCCACTGGCGGGATTGGAAGCACATACCTACAGGAGGTTAGCTAGTAACAAGCCGATGCTACTCTTAATGCAAAGGGTGGGGGCAAAGCAAGCAGATACTGGGGGCGGGGGTATGAAATAAGTATACTCCGCTATGGAACAATCAATTTCTGTGGGAATTGTATCAATTAGAGGGCATGCATGGATGGGATCAGAAAAGCATAATAAGGTTAAGACAACTGTTTAATGAAACAACCCTGAAATCCTTCCAGCAATTAAAGGATGAGTTTCAGTTGGAAAATATTTTTTACCAGTTTCTGCAGATTCGCCATGCCGTACAGACACAATAAAACCTGATGGATCTGACAATTAAGGCCTTGGGAGTATTGGATTATATGGCTAGAGCGTCCACTTCTAAGGGGTTGATTTTGTATGGCATATAGAAGTATATTATCAAAATACCTAGGGGATCTCATGGAACCCATTAGAGAAAAATGGAAGCAGGCTGTAGACCCCATACCCACTGAATTGCTTAGACTCCGAATGGTCACCTAGGGGGAAAACACTAGTATCAATGTATGGTGAATGGTACCGAAGATGGCTTAGGGTAATTCCAGGGACAGGGAAGATCCTATTACAGGACCTGAAATAACAAAGTTATTAAGGTATGGAATAACTATTCAAGGGAGGGGGGGATATGGGGATACACTGGGGGACAGGATAAATGGATGCTGGGGTAGGCCAAATCGCTATGACTATAGCTTTTGTTTTGTCATTGTAATGCTGTATATATGATTAGATGTAGCTGCATATTGGAATACACCTTAGATGCAACGTTATTGACCCTGTATTGTTGGAAAATAAAGAAGAATAAAAGAGTGGAGGGCTGTGCTTGGAGGGAGTGGAGGGGGAAAGTTGGAGACTGTTAAATTGTTATGTTTCTTGACCTGATATGTCCATGCCTTGATGACTGTAATTTGTAAAGGTTAATTCACGATGGACCTAATTTTTTGCAGACTTTGGAAATAAACGTAAACTGATTTAAAGAAAAAAAACACACAGTGCATGATTTTATTGTATCATTTCCCATCTTATTATAATAGTAAAAATGTGAACTGTGCATTCAATCACCTGCAGTCTCTTCAGCTGTTTAACTGCTTCTTCTCGTCCCTTGTTAGCCACATCAATTTGACTTTCCATGTTCTGAAGGTCCATCTCAAATTTTTTCTTGCCAGCAAGAATTTGAGCCTTCTGCTTGCGTTCTTCATCTAACTCCACCTCTAGATCTCGCACCTAGAACAACAAAAAAACAAAACGGTTATGTAATATAAGTACGTGTACACAACACAGGCTTGAATACAGACATGTAAATATAATGCACCTGCTTAATCAAGAGTTTCTTCTTTTCATCATTTGAGTCATCACGGTTTTGGAGATCCCTGTCAAACTGTGCTTTCATGGCCTGCATATTGACTTCCAGACGGAGTTTTCCATCTTCAATGCCCTGAAGTTCATCCTCAAGTTCTTCTATCTGAGTCTTCATATCCTGGACTTGTTGCTCCAGTGCTCTTTTAGATCTTTCTAATTCATGAGCCTAGAATTGTAATTTCATATTATTATTATTGTTTTAGATATCTTTACACCTAGACATGACATTAAGGGAGTAAATACCATAGAGGCAGACCCCGTGACTGCTCTGGGTCCCTTAAAAACAGAGGGGACCCAGTCTTTGTTGGTACTATACCTTTTGCTACTGAGCAGCAAAAACTTGTACAGGACTTACTTAGTCCAGAAGAACTGCATTGTTAGCAAATAAGAAAATGGGGGATTAACATGGAAAGGCGTACAGGCAGGGAGTGGGAAAAACACACCAGATGCTTCTGAGTTGGGTGGCAAGACACCTTCTATGTACGCCACTGCATGACATTTTCAGGGAACAAAGCAAAAATGTTTGAAAATAATACCTATTTCTATCTTTCAGGAAATTATGTTCATAACTCTAAGAGAGAATGGAATCTACAGTATAAGGATAAAAATTTAAGGGATTCTTACATTCTTGCCAACATCATCCTTGGAACTGATCAGGTCATCTAGTTCAGCCCGCAGCAGTTTGGTCTGTCTGTCGAATTCATCCTTTTGATCAAGAGCTTGTTCCAGTGCTCGACTCAGGGACAGAGCCTTAGTTTCCTTCTCACGAGCCTCTGCCTCTGCCCTATCTCTCTCCTCGGCATAACGTGCTGATATGTTCTTCTCTTCTGCTAACATCTGAAAATTTATAGAAACAATTGTAAAATTGTTTGCAATCATAAAATATATTACTAGTAGAATGTACAAATTTACCTTGCACACAACTAGAGGAACTTTCATAGTGTTCCCAGAATGTTTTATGGAGATTTCTTAAGATTTAAAATTTCAAATGCCAAGAGTCAATACATTTTAATTCACAAACATCATAGCTGTTTCTTATGTAAACATATAAAGACTATGTCAAACTTTTAAGCCGCTTTGTTTTTTTTAGTTAATGTATGTGTTTAGTAATTTCAAACATTTTAATAATATACATTTATGACATTAGCTTTTAGTTTTAGCGCTAAAGCTTCAATGTATTTACTATACATACAAGCTGCATGCATAATGCTGCTGTAAGCCGAATCCGTCAGCCAGCTGGCGGCTCGGCAGACACCTGATCCTGTGTGCTTCTAACACTATCCCTACTGTATTAGGGTCATATTATGTGTTAGAGGCACACAGGAGCCGGTGTCAGCCGAGCCGTCAATCCAGCTGACTGACGGATTCGACTTATGGTGGCGTTATGCAGCTTCTATGCATAGTGGATACATAGAAGCTTCAGCGCTAAAAGTTAACAACATTTTTAAAAAAAGAATCGTCGCCGTAGTTAGTTTTAGTGTCAGGGAAGTTCACATAAAAACTAGGTTTAGTGTTAGAAACCCTCGCCCTAGTTAGGTTTAGTGTCGGGAAAGTCCACTCGTTCTATAAACAAAAAAAAAAACACTACATGTTTTGATTAGTTTAGGTAGCAGCATATTACTCCGCGTTAGGGAAGCATATATATCATATATATATATATATATATATATATATATATATATATAAAAATATTTTTTTTGATGTATACCAAATACTTTTTATACATTTTACACGTGTCTAAGCACAACATAACAAACTTGTCCAAACAGAAATTTCCTGCCGAAGAGGTATATTCATTTCTTACCTCCGACACAGACTCGTCGGATGGTGAGACTCTGTTTTATTTATCAACCTCCTCATCCAGTGATGAAGAGGAGGGACACCCTAGGAGATGCCCCAGGACCACCACCACAATTGAAACCCCCGAGAGAAGTGACCCCACTGCAGTTGAAACCCCCGAGCGAAGTGACCCCATTTGGACCCCACACCAGACAATTATGAGCCACATATCCCTGAGTACAATTATGCCCAACAGTACATCACCAAGAACCCCACATCATTTTATGCCCAATTCTACAGGTGGACTCCTGTACACGCAGCAGAGTTGGGCAAGTTCTGGGGACTGCTCACGAGGCTTCTGAAAAAGCCATCCATTAGGGCCTACTGGAACACAGACATGTTATACCACACCCGGTGAGGCAATACTTCGCTTCTTACATTATGCTCATAATGAGTGTTGCCCACTCCGAGATGACCCCAGTTTTGACCGTTTGTTTAAATTGAGACCCTTATTAGACCATTTCAGTGCCTGTTTTGCCCAAGCATACACCCCCAAGAAGTGTATTTCTATTGATGAGTTCCAGGTACATTTTAAAGGGAGGCTTCAATTCCGCCGGTACCTGACAAATAAGAGGGCAAGGTATGGCGTGAAGATGTATAAGCTGTGCGAAAGTGCATAAGGGTACACTTACAAATTTAGCATAAATGAAGGGAATGACACCAGTATTCAGCCCCCAGAATGCCCCCCCCCCCCCTTACTGGGAATTTTGAGCAAAAACTACATATTATTGGAAAAAATTTCATTTTTCTTTATTTCACAGCCCAATTCAAATTAATTCTGTGAAAAAACTGAGGGGTCAAAATGGTCACAACACCCATAAATTAATTCCTTGAGGGGTGTAGTTTCCAAAATGGGGTCACTTCTGGTGGGTTTCCATTGGTCTTAAACCTCTGGGGCTCTGCAAATGCGACATGGCACCCGAAAGCTAATCCAACAAAATCTGGACTCCAAAGAATACTTAGCCCTCCTTCCCTTTTGAGCCCTCCCATGGGCCCAAGCGGCAGTTTATCACCACAAATGGGGTAGTGCTGCACTCAGGAGAAATTGCGCAAGAAAATGAGGTATTTTATTTTAAATGAATTCCTTGAGGGGTGTAGTTTCCAATATTTAGGTATATTTGGGGTTGTTTTCTATGTTTTGGCACAAGACCTCTTCAAACCTGGCATGGTGCCTAAAATATATTCTAATAAAAAAGAGGCCCCAAAATACTCCTATGCTTCTGAGGCCTGTGTTTTAGTCTAGTAGCGCACTAGGGCCAAATGTGGGACATTTTTAAAAACTGCACAATCTGGGAAATAAAACTGTAGTTGTATTTCTCTAGTAAAACCTCCTGTGTTACAGAAAAAAAATGGATTCAAATTGAATTTCTGCAATAAAAATTTAATTTGAAAATTTCACCTCCACTTTGCTTTAATTCCTGTAAAATGCCTAAAGGGTTAAGAAACTTTCCAAATGCGGTTTTTAATACTTTGAGGGGTCCAGTTTTTAAAATGGGGTGTTTTATGGGGCTTTCTAATATATAGGCCCCTCAAAACCACTTCAGAACTGAACTGATACCTAAAAAAAAAGCATTGTAACATTCTAGAAAAATTTAAGAATATTCAAAAAACAATGACAACATAAAGTAGACATATTGAAAATGTAAATTAGTAACTATTTTGTGTGGTATAAACATCTACCTTACAAGCAGATACATTTAAATTCAGAAAAATGCTAATTTTTGTGTCACGAGCAAACAATTTCAGAATCGTTTGGATTCATAAAAGCAATCCAAAGTTATTACCAGATAAAGTGACACGTCAGATTTAAAAAATGGGGTTTAAGCCTTAAGGCCCAAACTAGATTGCGCCATTAAGGGGTTAAATACCTTTTTTTTTTTTTTTTTTTTAAAAAGCCCTTAAAGCTTACATAGCCTTTAAAGCTGCTTCACTTCTAACCAAATGTAATTATTATCTGTCATTGTATTTACCTGGTCAAATTTCTTCTGTTTCTTTTCCAGATTTGAAACAATTTGCCGCTGATGATCCAGATCAACCATATGGTCATCCAATTCTTGTTGCATACGATTCTTGGTCTTTTCCAGTTTATCATTGGTTTGATGCTTCTCTTCAAAACGCTGGTGCATAAGCTCTAACTCCTTAGCTAATTTCTTTTTGGAGTCTTCCAAGCCCTCCACTGCACCTCCGTGCTCTTCCATCCTTTTCTTTGAATCAAGAAGCTTAAAATAATAATACAAAGTCTATTACACTGCACACAGATTTCGATTCCTTTAAATCTGCTGTTAGCAAAGAGGTTTATTTACATATAGTACTAGATCTGGCAATTGCTTATCTCATAAAAACAGGTAGTAGTTTAGGATGGTCTGTTACCTGTTGTTGCATAGCCTGCATCTGACGATTGAGCTGGTTCTTGGCTGCCTCTTCTTCCTCAAGGTTCTCCATAAGGTTATTTTTTTCATCTTCCAACTGTTTTACTCTAGAACTGAAGTGTAGCTTCAGTCTTGTCTCCTCTTGCAGTAACTCCTGGAATAGAGTTTACAAGAAAGATATTACAGTTAGGAGGAATAAAAAAAGAAAAGCACTGTCAAATGGTGACGTTAAGTACCTGGGTATCTTGCAGTTGGGAGTGCACTGCAGAAAGGTCTTTGGTTAGTTTAATGGATTTACTTTCTGTGGATCCCAATGTACCAGACATCCCATCCAACTCAGCCTGTGAACAATATAAACACAAGTGTTAAGAGAAAGAGATAACCTACAGTCAGACATCCAATCTTGTAAATACTAAAACCTGAAAATAAAGAAACTGGTGTCTTTGAATTATAATATTTCATTAGACCCAAAATAGCATCTATATAGTAAAATATTTCTTAATTTAAGCTACATACGATAATTAAATCGTAAACCAGAGGACAGGCTTCTATAAGCACCAGTCAGATAATACGAATGCCAGCCTTACCTGTACTTTCTGTAGCTTTTCTGCAAATTCAGCCTTTGCCTTCTCGCTCTCAGAGACTCGGACCTGAAGATCAGACACCTGTCCTTCTAATTTCTTTCGTTTCTGTTCGGATTCTTGTTTTGTAGCATGAAGATTTTTTACTTCGTTCACTAGATCAGTGTTCTCGCTTTCTAATGTCTGTTTTACTTTCTCCAGATTTATTTTGAACTAAAAAGATAAAAAGAAACGACATATAAGGACAATAGATTTATTATATAATCTGTATCAGCAGGGTTTATCTTCTTTCACCTTAACCCCTTCCCGCTCCTGGACGTACTATTAGGTCATGATGAGTGCATCATTCGCGCTTCATGACCTAATAGTATGTCTTGCTCTAAACACAGCGCCATTCCCGCCAGGCGTGTTCATGAGCTGTGACAACTGCTGTCTCGTACAGCAGTTGTCACAGCTCCTTCAGCAGGGACCGATCGCGGTGGTTCCGGATGATTAACCCCTTAGAAGCCGCGTTCAATAGCGATCGCGGTTTCTTAGAGGTTAAACCACCATTGATGTCCCGCTACATGATAGAAAAAACTAATGTGCCTGGGGCACAATGAAACCCATTTTCCCAGCTACCAACTGAGTTATAGTAAGATTTAACTTTTATTAGTTCTATTTCTAAAAGGTCCAGGAGGGACAACGAGAGCACAAAAAAGGTTAAAATTAGCTAGAGACCATTGGCGATTGCTCTATAGAAATACTGCCGAACGAGGCAGGATTCAGTGTGCAAATCCTATCGCAATAGGATAACTGGGTCAGCAGCTGCAGACTGCCTGACAGATGCTGGTAGCACAGTGTATTAAAGGTAGAAGCCAATAGATCGTAGCAGTTAAAATTGTTGTAAGTATAGCCCCCCGACATGTTTCGTTGTCAACACAACGTCCTCAGGGGATAACATCGGGTCTAGTATACACGCGCTCTACTTCTTTGTACTTTAAAGACTCAGATAAGCCTCACACAGGAATCACCTGTGTGAGGACCAATAGAAACGTATAGATATTGACAGGCCTCTGTAAAATAAGATTGACATATAGAAGCGGCAATCAGAATAGAGGTGCAGATACACCAATCAATATGTACTGATGGCGCATGGGTACAATCATCCAGAGTGGACTTAGCCGGTTTCGGCTGTGATGCTACATGATAGCGGGCGCCGATGGTGTATTAGAATAGCGATCAAGGCCACCTGCCTTCAAGTCCCCTAGTGGGAAGAAAAAAAAAGTTTTAAAGTAAAAAAAAAGTAAAAATCACCCTTTTTCGCTTATCAATCATTTATTATTAAGATACATAAATAAACTATACATAATTGGTATCACCACGTTCGTAACAGCCTGAACTAAAAAAACGATTTGATTTATCCTGCGTGGTGAACACCGTAAATGAAAATAATAATAAACCATACCAGAATCACTTCACCTCCCAAAATGTTGCATGTACATAAAAATGATAAGATTGAACCTACAGTTCGTTACGCAAAAAACAAGTCCTCGCACGGCTTTCTTGATGGGAAAATAAAAAAAGTTATGGCAAAGTAAATGATTTTTTATAAAAAGTATTTTATTGTGCAAATGCCATAAGACATTAAAAAAACGATAAACATATTGTATCACCGTAATCGTATCGCTACGCAGAATAAAGTGATTATGTCATTTATAGCGCACGGTGAACGCTGTAAAAAAGGAAATAAACAACAATAGTAGAATTGCTGTTTTTTAGTGACCACGCCTCTTAAAAAAATAGAATGAAAACTGATCAAAAAGTCGCATGCACCCCAAGAAAACTACAATAAGGGGGTCATTTTTAGGGGGTTTCCTCTTTACTGGTACCTCAGAAGCTCTGTAAAAGCGATATTGCGCTCAATACAGCAAAATCTACATGCCAAATAGTGTTCCTGCCTTTCTCAGCCATCACGTTTGTCCAACCAGTAGTTTATGACCACATATGAGGTATTGCCGTAATCAGGAGAAACTGCTTTTCAAATGATGGGGGGCTTTTTCTTCTTTATTTCTTGTAAAAGTTTGAAATTGCACATTTTATCAGAAAAATTTGATTTTCAATTTCAGAGCCTAATTCCACGAAATGCAGCAAAAAACCTGTGGGGTCTAAATGCTGACTATACCACTCGATAAGTTCCTTGAGGGATGTAGTTTGCCAAATGGGGTCACTTTTGGGGGGTTTCTACTGTTTTGGCTCCACAAGACCTCTTCAATCCTGACATGGTGCTTAAAATATAATCTAATAAGAATGAGGCTCCAAAATCCACTAGGTGCTCCTTTGATTCTGAGGCATCTGCTTTAGTACATTACCACACTAGGGCCACATGTGGGATATTTCTAAAAACTGTAGCATCTGGGCAATAAATATTGAGTTGCGTTTCTCTGGTAAAACCTTCTGTTTTACAGAAAAAAATGGGAAAAAAGGAATTTCTGCATAGAAATTTGTACATTTCACCTCTACTTTGCTTCAAATTCCTATGAAACACCTAAAGGGTTAAGAAACATTCTAAATGCTGTTTTGAATACTTTGAGGGGTCCAGTTTTGAAATTGGAGTGTTTTATGGGGATTTCTAATATATAGACCACTCAAAGCCACTTCAGAACTGAACTGGTACCTAAAAAAAAGGCTTTTGAAATTTACTTCAAAATATGAGAAATTGCTGCTTATGTTCTATGCCGTGTAACGTCCCAGAAAAATAAAAGAATGGTCAAAAAATGATGCCATATAGTAGACATATGGGAAATGTGAACTAGTAACTATTTTGAGTGGAATTACTATCTGTCTTACAAGCATTGAAAATCAATTAAATGCAATTTGAAATCACATAGAGAAATAACAGCGGCGGCAGCTGTCATTGACAGCTAACCGTCTCCGTTACCGGCCTGGGGACCAATTAGCAGGCCCCCATTCCGGCGATTGCTGTGATTGGTCAGTCTTTAGAGACTAACCAATCACAGCCGTCTGTGACGTCGTCTACAGGGAGAGCTCCTGTCACTTTCTCTGATCTCCTCATTTCTGTGAGATCCGTGAGGAGATCAGAGAAAGCTATGTAGAAAAAAAACAAACACTATTTTTATTAACCCCTTCCTGAAACTGGGCATATAGTAACACCTTGAGGATGAAGCGGGCACAGGAGCTGTGCGCGCTCCATCTTCATCGGGTGTCGGCTGTAATAAACAGCCGACATCCCACTGCAACAACAGCGATCACTGTTCCATCCGATCGCTGTAGTTTAACCCCTTAAATGCCGCTGTCAATAGCAACATCGCCATTTAAGTAATTGATACAGAGGGAGGGGACTCCCTCTGCACCCCATTGCCGACCCCCGCAAAAAATTGCAGGGTTCTGATGGTTGTAATGGCAACCAGGAAGCCTAGCAATGGCTTCCTGGTTGCCAGGTACGGGAGTCTATTAGGTCCTGCCCAAGGCAGGATGTAATAGGCTCAACTGTCAGTTGTAAAGTGACAATTACAATACACTGCACTACACAAGTACATACAGAAGTAGTTTATTGTACAGGGGATCAGAAGAGAAGATATTTAAGTCCCCAAGTATGTGTAAAATAAAAACTGAAAAAAAAAAAGTTTTAGATAAATAAATTAAAGTTTTACATAGTAAAAACAATAATCGCCCTGTTTCCCTGATCAAGTCCTTTATAATTAGAAAAAAATGAAAATAAAAAAAACTAGACATAATAGGTATCGCCGCATTCGTATCGGCCTGACCTAAAAAAATATCATATTATTTATCCCGCACGGTGAACACCGTGAAATAAATACAATAAAAAACAATGGCAGAATTTCCTTTTTTGGTCACGTTGTTTCCAAAAAAATGGAATAAAAAGTGATCAAAAAGTCGCCCGTAGCCAAACATGGTACCAATAAAAACTACAGTGTGTCACACAAAAAACAAGCCCTCACAAAGCTCCGTCAACAAAAAAATAAAAAAGTTATGGCTCTTAGGACATGGTGACACTAAAACATTTTATTTAGAAAAAAGTGTTTTTATTGTGTAAAAGTAGTAAAACATATAAAAAAATATATAAATTTGGTATTGCCATAATCATATCGAACCGCAGACTAAAGTAAACATGTTGTTTATGCTGCACAGAGAACGCCGTTAAAAAATTTGAAAAAGAAACAGTGAAAGAATTTCTGTTTTTTGGTCTCCTCACCTCACAAAAAATGGAATAAAAACTGATCAAATTATCGCATGTACCCCAAAATGATACGAATAAAAACTACAGCTCGTCCCATGAAAATCAAGCACTCACACAGCTCGTCAACAGAAAAATAAAAAGTTATGACTCTTGGAATGCAATAATGCAAAACGACGGCCCAGACTAATTTATATGTGCAGCAGTTCTTCACCTAAAACCCCACGTCATCATTTGCAGCCCCCACTGGTAGACTCTGTAAATGCAGCGTAAACTATGACATTTTGGGGTCTGTGCTACATATGGGGCTAGTGAAGAAGTCAAAGATTAGGCAATGCTGGAGTGCGGATGTTTTGTACAATACCACGGACACCCTTCAGAAGTGCGACTCCTGCACCCAATAATCCGGCCTGTGCATAACGGAATGGTTCAAAGCGTACGTCACTATCCATGGATAATTTTATTATTCATTCTCCCTATTATTACATCATCCTATTATGACCTGTTGCACTCCGCCCATCTTACATATACCCTGATGTACTCCACATAGCTTACATATACCCTGATGTACTCAGCCCAGCTTACATATACCCTGATGTACTCCGCACAGCTTACATATACCCTGATGTACTCCGCACAGCTTACATATACCCTGATGTACTCCGCACAGCTTACATATACCCCGATGAACTCCGCCCAGCTAACATATACCCTGATGAACTCCGCCCAGCTTACATATACCCTGATGTACTCCGCCCAGCTTACATATACCCTGATGTACTCCGCACAGCTTACATATACCTTGATACACTCCACCCAGCTAACATATACGCTGATGAACTCCGCCCAGCTTACATTTGCCCTCACATTATAAACTGAAACACCAGTAAAACACTAAACAAAACTACTACCAAGCAAAATCTGCGCTCCAAAAGCAAAATGGCGCTCCTTCTGGGCCTGGCAGTGTGCCCAAACAGCAGTTTATGACCACATATGGGGTATTACCGTACTCTGGAGAACCGCTTAACAATTTATGGGGCGTATGTCTCCAGTGGTACAAGCTGGGCCCAACACATTGGGCACTGAAATAGCATATCTGTGGAAAATGGCAATTTTCAATCTGCAACATCCACTGTGCACTAATTTCGGCAAAACCTTTGGGGGTCAAAATGCTCACTACACTTCTAGATGAATTCCTTGAGGGGTGTAGTTTCCTAAATGGGGTCACTTCTCGGGAGTTTTCACTGTACTGGTACCTCAGCGCAATGCCACGTGGCGTCAAAAACAAATTTTGTAAAATCTCCACTCCAAAAACGAAATTGCACTTTTTCCGTTTCGACCCTTGCCGTATGTCCAAAGAGCCGTTTACAACCACATATGGGGTATTTCCCTACTCAGGAGAAATTGTGTAACACATTTTGGGGTGTCTTTTCTCCTCTATTCCTTGTGGAAATGAAAAATTATGAGCTAAATCTACAGGTTATTGGAAAAAAATATAATTTTTCATTTTCACGGACCAATTCTAATAAAATCTATAAAACACCTGAGGGCTCAAAATGCTCACTACACCTCTAATTAAATTCTTTCATGGGTATAGTCTCCAAATTGGGATCACACCTGGGGAATTTCTACTGTACTGGTACTTCAGGGACTCTGAAAATGCGACATGGCCCCCAGAAACCAATTCAGCAAAATCTGAGCTGCAAAATCCAAATGGTGCTCCATCCGTTCTGAGCCCTGCCGTGGGACCAAACAGCAGTTTATTACCACATATGGGGTATTACCATAATCAGGAGAAATTTCTTTACAAATGTTGAGGTGCTTTTTCTCCTTTATTCCTTACAAAAATTAGAAAATTCTTTTTTTTTTCCAAAAAAAAGTCTCTTTTCATCTTCACAGACTATTTCCAATAAATTCAGCAAAAAACCTGTGGGGTCAAAATGTTAACTATACCACTAGAAAATTTCCTTGAGGGGTATAGTTTCCAAAATGGGGTCACTTTTGGGCGGGATTCCATTGTTTAGGTCCCTCCAGGGCGTTGCATACGTGTCACTGTACCGAAAACCATTCCAGTAAAATCAGAGCTCCAAAATCCAAATAGCGCTCCTTCCCTTCTGAGCCCTGCTGTGGGTCCAAATGGCAGTTTATTACCACATATGGGGTATTTCCGTAATCGGGAGAAATTGCTGTACAAATGTTGGGGTGCTTTTTCTCCTTTATTTCTTGCAAAAATTAGAAATTTTTACGTTTTTCCAGAAAAAAAAGTAGATTTTCATTTTCACTAACTCCAATAAATATAGCAAAATACCTGTGGGGTCAAAATGCTTACTATACCCCTAGATAAATTCCCTGAGGGGTGTAGTTTAAAAAATGGGGGTCACTTTTGGGGGTTTCCACTGTTTTGGCACCACAAGACCTCTTCAAACCTGACATGGTGCCTAAAATATATTCTGAAAAAAGGAGGCCCCAAAATCCACAAGGTGCTCCTTTGCTTCTGAGGCCTGTGTTTCAGTCCATTAGCACACTAGTGCCACATGTGGGATATTTCTAAAAACTGCATAACCTGGGCAATAAAAATTGAGATGCATTTCTCAGGTAAAACTTTCTGTGGTACAGAATTTTGTGAATTTTGTAAAAAAAAAATGAAATTTGAAAATGTCAGCTCTACATTCCTTCAATTCCTGTAAAACGCCTAAAGGGTTGAAACACTTTCTGAATACTATTTTGGATACTTTGAGGGGTGCAGTTTTCAAAATGGGGTGTTTTATAGGGGTTTCTAATATATAGGGCCTTCAAAACCACTTCAGAACTGAACTCGTCCCTAAAAAAAATAGCTTTTTGACATTTTCTTAAAAATATGAGAAATTGCTGCTAAAGTTCTAACCCTTGTAACGTCCTAGAAAAATAAAAGGATGTTCAAAAAACGATGCAAACATAAAGTAGACATATGGGAAATGTTAATTAGTAACTATTTTGTGTGGCATTACTATCTGTTTTACAAGCAGATACATTTAAAATTGGAAAAATCATAATTTCTTCAAATTTTCTCTAAATTTTCGTGTTTTTCACAAATAAGCAATGAATTTATCGACCACATTTTTTCACTAACATAAAGTACAATATGTCACAAGAATCAATTGGATAGGTAAAAGCATTCCAGAGTTATTAACACATAAAGTGACACATGTCAGATTTGAAAAAATGGGTCTGGTCCTCAAGGCCAAAATGAGCTGGGTACTCAAGGGGTTAAAGCCAAAACTAGGCTGCATCATTAAGGGATTAAATAGAATATTCTGGTTTCTTTAAGAAATCAAATGATTTTTCTGTGCCATTCATTTCTTGGGAGAGATTTACATTAAAGTTCTCCATTCAATCACTGTTGATTCTCTAAAACTTTTGATAAAAATAACTAGATTCCTGAGGATTTGTCCAGTGATTAGCCTTTAATAGGACTAACACTTCAGAACTACTACTTAGCATGGAGTCTACAAGAATGGTTTAACTTGGTAGGGAGTCTGGTGACATGGATTTGTCCGCATTGCAGTCTCGTCAGGTGAAGGCCATGACATTTTTAGTTTAATCCCTTTTTATATTTCTCAGTATAAAGTTAACATTACTATGTCTCAGTTGTACCTAACAATACTCAATAACGTAGGAAAAATGAAGGTCCCTTTACACAGGCAGATTCTACCCATAACGAGCGCCGATTGACGATATAACAAGTCAATTGGCGCTCGTATAAAGGCCCTTTTTCACGGTCTAATGCAAATTGTATTGGGATGAATGATCATTAATACGATCCTTCAGTCCCCATCCAGTTTGCATAGTCAGGCCACACATTTTCAACAATTATTTTTTAGGCTGCATAAAAGATGAAAAATGCCAGCAAACTACTAATTTGTCAGCTGATCACTGCCCTGTTTACACGGCCAATGATTAAGAACAAGCGTTCTTTCAAAAGCTTGTTCGGCTGATTATTGGCTCATGGGCCTTTAGTCCGCATACAAAAGTAGATTTACTTTTAGTAGATTTCAAAGAAATGTATTTCTCACCAGTGCTTCATTCTGTATAGGAAATTTACCTACTTGTCACATAATAACTGGTGACCTTCTCTCTGATCGCTCCTACTTTCATCCTTGCCAGCCACATGGAATTTCTGAGCTGTTCTTGTGGCTCATATCGGTCTTAATTGTTACAGGAAAAATACTTTAATTCTCAGACTTGAAACTCACCCTCCGTGATTGTTCAAGCTGTTCTGAGAGATTCTCCAGAGCCTGTGTGTGGCGCTGTCGCATTTCCACAATCTGAGACTCATGAACTTTTGATTCTTCTTCAATGTTCTTCTTAAGATCAGTCACTTCCTGTTCACGTTTGGCCCTGGATTAGAAACATAGTTTAAAAATCATAACTCTCTAGTGGGTGATGATGAAAGTACACAAAGATTTTTTTAAACTTATGTATTTTCATTGTGTTCTCAGTCATTGTGCTATTCAAGAGTATAACGCACATGAAAATGTTGTAGAATGGTTTCGAAAAATAAAACATTGACAACTGTGAATATGAAGTAAAAAAAAAAAAAAATTACAAAATCACTTATTAGCTATTGCAGTGTTTTGCCCAGTGTTTACAAGCAGGGCAACACGATTTTGTTGGGACCACTGCAGTGTGATTGATAGAACTCCTGTAAGGTCCTTAGCTACTTACTTTATGTTTGTACACAAATATCTCTAAGTCACTCTTTCTGTCTATATTTTTATTAATGACCTTGTAGAGGGTTTACAGAGTAAAATTTCAGTATTTGCAAATGATACTAAGCTCTGTAATGTAATCAACACATAGGAGGATGATGTAATACTACAGAAGGATTTGGGGAAGCTGGAGGTTTGGGTAGAGAAATTGCAAATTAAGTTTAATGCAGATAAATGTAAGGTTATGCACTTGGGCAAAGGAAACAAATTCTACAATTATGTGTTAAATAGTAAAACACTGGGTAAAACTACTATGGAAAAAGACTTGAATATATTAGTGGACAGTAAACTTAAAGAGGCTCTGTCACCAGATTATAAGTGCCCTGTCTCCTACATAATCTGATTGGCGCTGTAATGTAGATTACAGCAGTGGTTTTTATTTTGAAAAACAATCATTTTTGAGCAAGTTATGAGCTAGTTTAGATTTATGCTAAGGAGTTTCTCAATGGACAACTGGGCACGTTTTTACTTTTTACCAACTGGGCGTTGTGAAGAGAAGTGTATGAGGCTGACCAATCAGTGACTAATCAGTGACCAATCAGCGTCATACACTTCTCATTGTTCCAGCCCAGCTTCTTTCACTGCACAATCACACTGTGAAGTGTATGACACTGATTAGTCACTGATTAGTCACTGATTGGTCACTGAATGGGCAGCCTCATACACTTCTCTTCACAACGCCCAGTTGGTAAAAAGTAAAAACACGCCCAGTTGTCCATTGAGAAACTCATTAGCATAAATCTAAACTAGCTCATAACTTGCTCAAAAATGATCGCTTTTCAAAATAAAAACCACTGTTGTTAACTAGATTATGTAGGAGATAGGGCACTTATAATCTGGTGACAGACTCTTTAACTTTAGAAACCAGTGCCAAGCAGCTGCTGCAAAGGCAAATAAAATCATGGGATGCATCAAAAGAGGCATAGATGCTCATAACAAGAACATAGTTTTGCCTCTGTACAAATCACTAGTTAGACCACCCATGAAATGTGTACAATTTTGGAAACCTGTGTATAAGGAGGACATAACTGAAACGAGTGCAGAAAAGGGCGACCAAAGTACTAAAGGAAATGGGAGGATTGCAGTACCAAAAAACATGATTAAACTTGGGGCTATTCCGTTTAGAAAAAAAGACTGCTTAGGGGTGGTCGAATTACAATCTATAATTATATGAATGGACAGTACAGAGATCTTTTTAATGATGTAACCATGACAATGAGCATCCTCTGTGTCTAGATGATGAGGTTTAATCTGAACCATAGAAGGTGATTCTTTACTGTGAAAGCAGTGAGACTATGGAACTCTCTGCCCACAAGATGTTGTGGTTGTTGATTCTTTGAACAAGTTCAAATAGGGCCTGGATGCCTTTCTTGAAAAATATAATATTACAAATCATATGGACTAGATTCTAAAGATGGGACACTGATCCAGGGATTTATTTTTGCCATATTTGGAGTCAGAAAATATTTTTTCCCCTTAATATGGAGCACTTGGCATCTACCTCATAAGGGTTTTTGCCTTCCTCTGGAATAACACAGTAGGATTATGGGTTGGGCTTCATGGACCGGAGTCTTTTTTTTAACCCTGTAAACTATTATGCAATGACATGATTTATATCATTATTAGGGTATGTTGTTAGAGTTGTGTCATGTACTTTGAGCCAATTAGCTGCCTGCCTACTGCTCCCTCTCATACGTCTTACTAAATAAGAAGTTACAGCTACATACCCCTCCTCCATGTCTACTATTTACAGTTTTACATTAGACTGATTTTTTTAGTGACTGATGAGGTTTCTGATTCTTCACAGGGAGAGGGCCTGCATGAAGGACAGTAACACTACCGGTGAGGAACATGAAAAATGAAAGGAAACTAGTTTTATACTAATTTGGATTTACAAGCAATGTAGGGGGTTGCAGTCATTCTGTTGCCTCACCTAAGTTCCTGCTGTGTAGCAGTAGAATCCAGAGTGTCTTCAAGTTCAGACTTCAAAGCTTCCAGCTCTTCCCCTAGGTCCCGTCGCTGCTTCTCTGCTTTCGCTCGAGAAGCCTTTTCAGATTCAATGTCTTCTTGTAATTCTGAAATCTGAGATTGGAGTTCCCGAAGCTGTTTCAGTAAACTATTCTTCTGACTTGCTTCTTCTTCAATTCTACATAGAAAACAAATAATCGCTTTTGTGAAAAGCAGGACTTTAAGACTGAATAGGTGATTAAGTGAGTGATGGCTGATAAGGTTACCTAGCTAGTGCAGCTTGCAGCTCTTCCTCTTTACGGGCCAGTTGTTGTTTTAGATCCTCAATTTGCTGCTGAAGCTCTAAGATCTGATCTTGTAAATCTGATGATTCTCCATCCAACTTCCTTTTCATTTTTTCCATCTCCTGTCTGCCCTTTTCTTCTTTCTTTAGACGATCTGAAATATTTGTCACAAGGCACACATCATTACATATTATTTTCCAATCTACTTTGCTGACCAGTGCAGATTTCTCTTTCCTATAAGCTATTACCTAAACAAAGAGCGACCAAATGACTGGACCTCAGATGAGCTCCTGTTAATCATGTCTTTGTTACAGACCGACAACAGGAATTATATCAAATAAAAAAGGTTGGTTTGAACATATTGGTGAAGGAACCAGAAATTTCCTCTGAATCACTGGCATCTACAGAATTATCATGGTTAGGGCCGGCCTTAGGGGTGTGCGACCTGTGCCTTTGCACAGGGCGCATCACTCCAGCAGGTGGAAGGGGGCGCTGCGCTGGCTCCCTTCCCCTGCTTGTTTCGGAAGCGCCCGGGCCCGGCGACTCAGCAGCTACCTTTCCGCCTGGGCACTTCTTCACTCAGTAGCGTCGCTACCACTGTAACAGCCAAGCTCCTGAAGAGGAATCCCCGTCCACAGTATTGCCGACTCATAAATGGACACAGACGACAGGAGCTTCTCCTGGAGTGGAATCCCCGATCACAGCATCGGCAATGCTGTGGACGGGGATTCCGCTTCAGGAGTTGCCCCTAATGTCACTGTCCATATATGGACAGAGACATCAAGCTGAGCATACCAGGAGCGGAATCCCCGGCCACACAGGGATTCCGTTCCTTCGGGGAGCTACAGCGGTGCTATCTACAGGAAAGGGGGGGGGTGTTCTCTACAAGGGGGCTGTGTGGCACTACCAACAAGGGGGCTGTGTGGCACTACCTACCAGGATGCTGTGTGGCACTACCTACCAGGATGCTGTGTGGCACTCCCTACCAGGACGATGTGTGGCAATCCCTACCAGGACGCTGTGTGGCAATCCCTACAAGGGGTCTGTGTGGCAATCCCTACAAGGGGTCTGTGTGGCACTACCAACAAGGGGGCTGTGTGGCACTACCAACAAGGGGGCTGTGTGGCACTACCTACCAGGACGCTGTGTGGCACTACCTACCAAGACGCTGTGTGGCACTCCCTACCAGGACGCTGTGTGGCACTCCCTACCAGGACGCTGTGTGGCACTCCCTACCAGGACTCTGTGTAGCACTCCCTACCAGGACTCTGTGTGGCACTCCCTACCAGGACGCTGTGTGGCACTCCCTACCAGGACGCTGTGTGGCCCTCCCTACCAGGACGCTGTGTGGCCCTCCCTACCAGGACGCTGTGTGGCACTCCCTACCAGGACGCTGTGTGGCACTCCCTACCAGGACGCTGTGTGGCACTCCCTACCAGGACGCTGTGTGGCACTCCCTACCAGGACGCTGTGTGGCACTCCCTACCAGGACGCTGTGTCGCACTCCCTACCAGGACGCTGTGTGGCACTCCCTACCAGGACGCTGTGTGGCACTCCCTACCAGGACGCTGTGTGGCACTACCAACAAGGGGGCTGTGTGGCACTACCAACAAGGGGGCTGTGTGGCACTACCAACAAGGGGGCTGTGTGGCACTACCTACCAGGACGCTGTGTGGCACTACCTACCATGACGCTGTGTGGCACTACTTACCAGGACGCTGTGTGGCACTACCTACCAGGACGCTGTGTGGCACTCCCTACCAGGATGATGTGTGGCAATCCCTACCAGGACGATGTGTGGAAATCCCTACCAGGACGCTGTGTGGCACTTTACTGTGAGTGGCGGGCTGATGGTCATTTTACTGTGAGTGGGGGGCTGATGGTAATTTTTCCTGTGAGTGGGGGGCTGATGGTAATTTTACTGTGAGTGGGGGGCTGACGGTCATTTTACTGTTGAGTGGGGGCTGATGGTCATTTTACATTGAGTGGCGGGCTGATGGTCATTTTACTGTGAGTGGTTATTTTACTGTGAGTGGGGGACTGATGGTCATTTTACTGTGAGTGGGGGGCTGATGGTAATTTTACTGTGAGTGGGGGGGCTGATGGTCATTTTACTGTGAGTGGGGGGCTGATGGTCATTTTACTGTGAGTGGGGGGCTGACGGTCATTTTACTGTTGAGTGGGGGCTGATGGTTATTTTACATTGAGTGGCGGGCTGATGGTCATTTTACTGTGAGTGGCGGGCTGATGGTCATTTTACTGTGAGTGGCGGGCTGATGGTTATTTTACTGTGAGGGGGGGCTGATGGTCATTTTACTGTGAGTGGGGGGCTGATGGTCATTTTACTGTGAGTGGGGGGCTGATGGTCATTTTACTGTGAGTGGGGGGCTGATGGTCATTTTACTGGGAGTGGGGGGCTGATAGTCTTCAAGTGGTTTCCACCTCTGACCTCCAACTGAAATTAATGGGAGCCAGAAAATACCTGCGTCACCCGTTTGGTGCTTTTTTTGCCTGCACCTTTTGCATTAGCTTCAACGGCTTAAGAAAAAAAAAGGACAAACAATGCTATCAATTCCTGAAGGAATTTTACTAGTCCACTAAGCGGACATTATACTGTGGAGGGGTACTACAAGGGGCATAATATTGTGGGCAAAATTAGAGGTCAAAATACTGTGTCCTTGAAAGGGTTGTAATATATTATATTATTAAATATTATTTATATATCGTATGGGGGCACTAAAGTGGCATTATACTTTTTTCATTGGGCATTTTTTTTTTAATGATGGGGTGGGCACCGAAGGATCATTTCGCATGGGGCGCCATCTATCCTAAGGCCAGCCCTCATCAATGTCTTTTACATGCACATAGCTCATAGGTTACGAAATAAATGCTAATGGAGATTTTATACCTTCCATATCTGCAATGATGGCTTCATACTTGGTGCGAAGTTTGCTCAGACTCTTTATTTTTTCTTCTTCTTCAGCCATGTTTGATGTAAAGTCAGCAATTCTATCTTCCATAAATTTCCTTTCCTGTTAGAAAAGAAGAAATACATTATTGGTTCGCATAGTTAATCCTGTACAAATCTAGTCATATTTTCCTTGAGTTGTCTTTGTTTAGAGAAGTGCAGTTTAGATTTATACTTTGCAGTCTTTTTTCCCCCTGGTTTAAGTACCTCTGGCAAAACGAATATGTTTCACCAAATTTAGATGACACTATTATTACATAAAATAAGGCTTGTAATTAAGTCATTACACCAAAGAAAAGCTAAAAAATTATCAGAAAAAAAAAACATTTTATATTATTTTTAGAGCTGAAATTGATATTCGCAGCTCAAGACTTCTAGCATGTCATTATTGCCTGTATGTCCAATTAATATTTTACGGCCACTATGGGTATCTATTTTCCATATATAATAAAATGAACACACCTTACTGAATTTAGCATTTTGGTCTTCCAGCAGGAGGATTTCTTCTTCCATCTTCTTTAGTTTGGACTCTGTTGTCACTTTCTCCAGCTGCAGTTTCTGCCGAGCAGCCTCCTCTTCCTCCAGCTGCTCTTCCAAGTCCTTATTATTATTATAAAGAATGACAGAAATATGTTTCTATTCCATTATAACTGTGAGGATGACATTCTGAATAAATATTAAAAGATTAGAGTATAAAAGTCCATCATTATTTTAACTACTAAATACTGGACTGAACCCCCTGCAGGTCAAATGACAATTTAGACCTCAGTTAAACCTTATTCCTAATCCTGCCAGTGTGTTACCTGCACATGTTGCTGCATCTTCTTCTTGTCATTTTGGAACTGTAAGTTCCGTTCTTCCTCTTCTTCCACGCGGGACTCCAAATCATGCAAGATTTCCTCTAGTTCCTGCTTCTTTGCTGCAAGTCTGGCGCGCATTTCCTCTGCTTCGGCAAACAGCTCTGTTTCTGCCTGAAGCTGTTCAGCCAAAATGTTCTTTTCCTCTAACAGCTACAAGAGGGAAAATATTGAAATACTATTTAATTTTTCCTATTGCTAAAATAATACTGGTATAAATGTTTCTGTTCAGCTTGAAAATAACACCATAAAGACATTGGTAAAGTAAGAGATTGAAAACAAAACAGTTAAGAAGACAAACGACATAGAGAACTGAACAACGAATGAAGCTTCCTGCAAGTAAGACGTTTTAATTACTCATTGATAGCATATTGATTAGATATGCCATCAATGTCTTATTAATGGTGGTATTGGACTCGAGTCCCCACCAATGAAAAAAATAAGGGGCAAAATGGTGCCTTTGTTTTTTTCCACTGAATCAGTGCTATGTCGGAAATTGCAACACAAAGTTTACCCTGCACAGCGGTTCTCCCTGCCACCTGCTGCACAGGGAATTGCAGCATGGCCACTTTCAAATGAATGGTACGTGGTGTGTCACCTTCAATGTTTTCTTTGCACAGTGAGGCTCCCAGCCAATGGATGTGCAGGGAAAATTTTGAAGGGAACGCAGTGCTGCAGCCACTTCATTCTTAGGATCAGTGGGCGTCCCAGAGATCGGACCTCCGCCAATCAGAAAGTGATTTTATATCTTAGTGAAAACATCACTTTATGAAATGGAAAAACCCCTTTAATACCTTCCCGGCACAGCCATTTTTCCAATTTTCACTTTTTCCTCCCCACCTTCCAAAAGCCAAAATTTTTCCGTAGATTAGCATGATTTTTGCAGACGAGTTGCAGTTTCTCATGGCACCATTTATTGTACCATAGATGCTAGGAAACGGAAAAAAATTCTTTGTGAGGTGGAAAATGAAAAATTCCTCCATTATTTTTTGCTCTTCGCTTTTACAGCGTTCACCATGCAATTAAAACAACATGTTAACTGTATTCTGCGGGTCAATACGATTACGGCGATACCAAATTTATAAGGAAAAAACAAACTCTTTCCCCTCTTTTTAGTGCTTTAAATGCTGCGGTTGCTATTGGCCGCTGCATCTAAGGGGTTGATCGAGCGGGATTGCGCTTCACCGTGATCCCACTCTTTACAGTAAAGAGTCGGCTGTAATATACAGCCGATATCCATGTTGTATAGAGCGGGCATAGCCCTTGAGCCCGCTCCATACTTCCCCTACCCGGCTATGACGTAAGCATACGTCATACGTAAAAGGGTTAATTTGACGTTAATTACAATACGGCAAAAAAAAACTAATTGTATTTACCATAATGGATTACTTACACTTACTAAAATATAATTAAAATACAAATTTAGGAATCACCCAAACTGGAAGTATAGTGTTTACACTAGGATCCACTAACCTATATCATGTCTCTGAACTCTTCCTGCTGTCCAAGATAGAGCCATAGTTTTTTTGCCACAGCCGCCACTAGGGGAAGCTCAGTGCATAGAGATTCTTACAGCTTCCATTTAGTTACATAGTTAGTAGGGTTGAAAAAAGACACATGTCCATCAAGTTCAACCAAGGGATGTGAAAAGGGAAGGGAAACATTTCTACACATAGGAGAAAATATTTTTTAGTTCTAGGAAATGATCTAAGCCTTTTATAAAGCCATCTACTGTCCCTGCTGTGACCAGCTCCTGCGGTAGACTATTCCATAGATTCACAGTTCTCACAGTAAAGAAGATTGTTTTTTCGCCTCTGCAGGTTGAAATTTTTTTTTCTCCAGACTGAGGGAGTGCCCCCTTGTTTTTTGAGGGGGTTTTACATGGAACAGGATTTCACGATATTTTTTGTATGTGCCATTCATATATTTATATAAATTAATCATGTCCCCCCCTCAGTCAACTCTTTTAAAGGCTAAATAGGTTTCGAATGGTAGCAGTATATATTCATATTCACTGAGCTCCCCTAAATGTGACTGTTGACAGACAGTTTTGTCATGTACTGTGTAGAGGGAAGCAAGGGATTTATAGCTGTGTGGAGGAAAATTATCAAAATAAATACATTAAAACACTGGCGTAGCTATAGTGGTTGCAGCGGTCGCAATTGCGACCGGGCCCTGAAGCCCACAGCCCCCCGCACCACATCAATAAAAAGTTACTATAGTAACTCGGGCCGCGGGCCCCTGCTACTATAGTAACAGACTGTACTTACCTTCCTGGTTCCGGATCGCAGCGGAGGTCCTGACGTCAAGCGCTGTGCGCAGCGCATGATGTCACAGCGCTATGCGCCGCGCACAACATTGAGAGGACAGAACCTCCGTCGCGGCTGAAGAGGAAGGTAAGATTCGTAGCCCTGATTGGTGGGTCCCGGGAGCACTCGTACGAGAGCTGCTTCACCTTCATTCCGGTCACACTGTGAATCGGTGTCAGCGATTCAGTGTGAGCGAGTAAGTGAAATGAAGGGGAAGCAGCTCTCGTACGAGTGCAGCGGCCCCTTCCAAACAGCTGATTGGCGGGTCCCAGGAGTCGGACCCCGACACATCAGCTATTGATGGCCAATCCTGAGGATAGGCCATCAATGTTTAGGGACTGCACAACCCCTTTAAGCCTACGATGTGGCAAGCTTAGGGGGCCCATGAGACAGGATCACAGATTGTGTGATGCTGTCTGCTGGGCCCTGTATCTAAGCCAATCACATGGTAGGCTTAGATACATGGCCCATGTGTGATCCTGTCTGATGGGCCCTGTATATAAGCCTACCACACTGTAGGTTTAGATACAGGGCCCCAGCACACAGTAATCTTATACTGTATAAGATTACTGTCTGCTGGTCCCTGTATCTAAACCTACCTTGTGGTAGGCTTAGATACAGGGTCCCACAGACAGTATCACACATGCGCCCTGTATCTAAGCCTAACACATGTGTTACTAATCTTTTTTTTTGTGTGTTTTCTTACAGGTTCGGTCGTTGGACTACGTCGGATTCCAGGACTACTTCGATGACTGCTTTTTTTTTCTTATCAATAAAATGGTTAATGAGGGTTGTGTGTTTTTTTTTTTTTTTTTCAATAAAATATTTTTTCTATGTCTTTGTGTTTTTTTTTTTAAACTATATTACTACCGCCTTAGTAATGGCCGCCGGCTGATTGACAGCATCCATTGCTAAGGCGGGGCTTAGTGTTAGCCAGTGCAGAGGCTAACACTAACCCCCTTTATTACCCCGGTACCCACCGCCACCAGGGGTGCTGGGAAGAGCCGGGTACCATCCAGTACTTGACCATCTGTAGTGAAAAATGGGGGGGACCCCACATCATTTAAAAAAAAATTAAATAAAAAATAATTAGAAAGAACGATGTCGGGTCCCCCCCCCCCCTAATTTTCATAACCAGCCAGATGCAACACAGCAGCAGCAGGCAGCATTACCAGGGTGGTAGGTGCCACTGTTTTTGGCCTTCCCCAGCCTAATACTACCAGCCTGCGGCCACCCCGGTGCCTGGTGTTACTACAGATGGTCGGGTACTGGTTCGTACCCGGCTCTTCCCAGCACCCCTGGTAGCGGTGGGTACCGGGGTAATAATGGGGGTTAGTGTTGGCCTCTGCACCTGCTAACATTAAGCCCCGCATTAGTAATGGAGGTTGTCAATCAGCCAGCGGCCATTACTAAGGCGGTGATAATAAAGTTTAAAAAGATAGCACATAGAAAAAATATTTTATTGAAATAAAAAAACACAACCCTCATTAACCATTTTATTGAGAATAAAAAAACGCCGTCATTGAAGTCCTCGTATCCGAAGTCCAACAACCGAACCTGTAAAAAAACACAAACACACAAAAATAATCAGTAACACATAAAGAAGCAGAATTATTATTCTTACCTTTCCTGGGTCCAGCGCTGGAGCCGCAATGTCAGCGTGCTGAGTCCTGTATCTAATCCGATCATGTGTGATATTGTCTGCTGGGCCCTATATCTAATCCAATCATGTGTGATACTGTCTGCTGAGCCCTATATCTAATCCTATCATGTGTGATACTGTCTGCTGGGCCACTGCATCTAATCCTATCATGTGTGATACTGTCTGCTGAGCCACTGTATCTAATCCTATCATGTGTGATACTGTCTGCTGAGCCACTGTATCTAATCCTATCATGTGTGATCCTCTCTGCTGGGCCCTGTATCTAATCGTATCATGTGTGATACTGTCTGCTGGGCCCTATATCTAATCCAATCATGTGTGATACTGTCTGCTGAGCCCTATATCTAATCCAATCATGTGTGATAGTCTGCTGAGCCACTGTATCGAATCCTATCATGTGTGATACTGCCTTCTGAGCCACTGTATCTAATCCTATCATGTGTGATACTGTCTGCTGGGCCCTATATCTAATCCAATCATGTGCGATACTGTCTGCTGAGCCACTGTATCTAATCCTATCATGTGTGATACTGTCTGCTGAGTCATTGTATCTAATCCTATCATGTGTGATACAGTCTGCTGGGCCACTGCATCTAATCCTATCATGTGTGATACTGTCTGCTGAGCCACTGTATCTAATCCTATAATGTGTGATACTGTCTGCTGAGCCAATGTATCTAATCCTATCCATAGTTTATAGGGTCGTAGTGCTATAGATAGGGTATGTTCACACGGCAGCGTCCGTTACGGCTGAAATTACCGAGCTGTTTTCAGGAGAAAAGAGCACCGTAATTTCAGCCGTAAAGGCATGTGCAGGCGTCTTTCGCTGCGTCCATTACGGACGTAATTGGAGCTGTTTTTCCATGGAGTCCATGGAAAACGGCTCCATTTACGTCTGAAGAAGTGACTAGCACTTCTTTGACGCGGGCGTCTTTTTTACGCGCCGCCTTATGACAACGGCGCATAAAAAAAATGACCATCGGCACAGAACATCGTAAGACCCATTCAAATGAATGGGCAGAGGTTTGCAGACGCTTTTGAGCCGCATTTTTGGACGTAATTCTGGGCTAAAACGCCCGAATTACGTCCGTAAATAGGGTGTGTGAACCCAGCCTTAGTGACGCCCCTGGCTGCTAGTGCTGTATTGTTGGGTCACTTAGGAGACCCAGCGATGCAGCTGAAAGCTGCGGACCGTCGGCCATGAGACGTTTGCGGGGGGGGGGGGGGGGGGGGCCAGTAAGAACTTTTGCATCGGGCCGATGAGCCTTTAGCTACGCACCTGAATTAAAATATGATGTTCAGACAGGCCGCCATATTTATGAAGCACCTACCATATTCCACTTTTTACGATATACGGGTCAAGCAAAGTTGTCGAGGCTTCAGAGTTGTAGAGAGCACAACTTTTTTTTATTAAACAATCCATCCACTCTTCTACTTAGAAAAGAGTTGCAAATGGTCGGAAATTACGTTTTTAGGTGAAGCTAGATTCATAAACAGAAAACTCCCACAATAAAGATCTGATATAAAATTACGCTCAACTTTAAAGTGGTTTTCCACCTTCTGACAACTAATGACTTATCCACCGGATAGGTCATCAGTAAATCATTGATGCGGGTCCGACACCCGGCCTGCGGGCACTGGATCTTATTGCACATAATGCTATGTACGGAGCTGGAAGCAGTTGGTTTCGTACATAGAATAGTGGCTATGCTGCAGAACGGAGGCACCAGACCAGCTGGTCTGTGCGGGGTCCAAGTGTCAGACCCCCACAGATCATGTACTAATGACCTATCCGGTGGATAGGTCATCAGTTGTCAGAAGGTGGAAAATGCCTTTAACTTAATCAAAAATTTGGATATTTGTCAAAGCCTTTAAGTGAAGGGGGCAGACTAAGTTTTGCTCTGGGATCTTATGATTTCTGTGTATGCCCAAAATATAAAATGCTACCACTTGGTGTATACAACTTTAATGCAGACCTATATGTTATAGACTACGTGCCTGGGTGTGGTCTGGTCCTGCAATCACAAACTCGGCACTAAAATGATCAATCACTGGCCTGGTTCTGCAGCCTATTTGGCTTGCTGGACGCTGTGATTTAAATTTTTTTTTACCCCTGACTTCCAAGAGCCATAACTTTTTACGTTTTTCCATCAACATAGACATATAAGAGCCTGTTTTTTGTGGGACGAGATGTATGTTTTAACCCCCGAGTGAGCAGCCTATTTTAGTCCTTAATGAACGAGCAATTTTTTAAATTTTTCTGTCGTCGCATTCAAAGAGCTATAACTTTTTTTCTTTTTGCGTCGACATAGCTGTCGTTTTTTGCAGAACAAGTTGTATTTTTTGATAGAACCATTTTGGGGTGCATAGAATTTATTGAATAAATTTCTCCACACTTTTTTGCATCCTAAATGTACGACGTTTACCGTGTGGTATAAAAAATATAATAACTGTATTCGGCGGGTCGTTACAATTGTGATAATGCCAAATTTATATAATTTTCTTATGTTTTATTAGTTTTACACAGTAAAAACACTTTTTCTCAAAATTTTTTGTTTTTGTGTCGCCATATTTTAACCCCTTCCCTCCTTAGCCATTTTTCGGATTTTCACTTTTGTTTTTTCCTCCCCACCTTCTGAAAGCTATTTTTTTTTATTTTTCTGTCTATATAGCCATATGAGGGCTTGTATTTTGCGGGACAAGTTGTCGTTTTTCATGGGGTGAAATAGGAAAAAACATTGATTACGCCTTTTTTGGGGGGGGGTTTTTGTTTTTACGGCATCCATCAGGCGGTAAAAACTACATATTCACCTTATTCTACAGGTTGATACGATTACGGCGATACCAAATTTATATTTTTTATTTTATGTTTTACCACTTTAAAAAAAATAAAACGATTTGCTAAATTCAAAAAATATTTTGTGTCGCCATATTCTGAGAGCTGTAAGGCCCCATGGACACGAACGTGTTTTTGCGGCCGCAATTCCCCCGAAAATCCACGGGAGAATTGCGGCCCCATTCTTTTCTATGGGGCCATGCACACAACCGTAGTTTTTACGGTGCGTGCATGGCCCGGGAACCCGCACCGCAGAAAGAACGGGCATGTCCTATTACGGACATCTTCTGCGGTCCGGGCTCATTGAAAACAATGACGGCGGCCATGTGCATGTCGTACGATTTGCGGGCGGCCCGCGGCTGACAGTCCGCAGCCGCCCGACCCGAAAATCACGGCCGTGCACACAGCTACGGTCGTGTGCATGAGGCCTAACTTTTTCATTGTTCCATCAATTTAGCAATGTGAGGGCTTAGTAGGAGCTGTAGTTTTCACTGATACTACTTTGGGGTAAAGGTGACCAAAAATCAGGAATTTATGTGTTTTATATTAATTTTTTTATTACAGCATTCACCGAGCGGGTTAAACAAGGCTATATTGTGATAGTTCAGACTTTTACGGACGAGGCGATACCAGTTATGTTAACTTTTATTTTTTTTAACTTTGATTTAGGGAAAAAATTTGAAAAGGGAATTTTTTTGAACTTTTAATACTTTCTTTTTTTGGAACATAAAAAAAACCTTTATTTAATTGTTTTTTACTTTTTTTTATTAGTCACCCTAGGAGAATTGAAGGAGTAATCATTAGATCGCTTGCATGATATACTGCAATACTAATGTATTGCAGTATATCGTGATTCTGATATTCTCCTTTGAAGCCTTGCCGGAGACAGAGCTTCAAAGGAGTACAAAGATGGCAGACCTGGGGGGCCTTTTTTAGGCCCCCACGCTGCCATAACAACCGTGGTTAACGGCCGATCGTGCCACAGGGGGCAGGGCGCGATGGCTTGTTTCAGGGGCGACCCCCTGATTCTAACACTTCTAACACTTTAAATGCTGCGGTCGCAATTGACCACGGCATTTAAGGTGTTAAACTTGCGGAATCAAAGAGATCTTTGATTCCGCCTGTTGCAGTGAGGTGTCGGCTGTATATGGAGTTTGCAGTGAGGTGTCACCCGCTGTGTATGGAGCGAGCTCAGCTCGTGAGCTCGCTCCATACTTCCCCTTAACCCTTATCTCGTACAGTTACGTGACATTGCGTGAAGGGTTTAAGAGCCATACATTTTTTATCTTTCCACAAATGCAGCTATATGAGGGCTGTTTATATTGGTACCATTTTGGAGTACTTGCGACTTTCTGCTCACTTTTTATCACATTTTTTTAAGGCAGGATGAACAGAAAACAGCAATTCTGGCATTGTTTTTTTATTTTATTTTTTACGGCGTTCACCGTGCAGGTTAAATAACGTAATAGCTTTATAGATGGGGTCATTATGGATGCGGTGATACCAAATCTGTGTAACTTTTTTTTCATAATAAAGCAATTAGTAAGGGGAAAGTGTGGGTTTTTAATTCTTTTTACTTGGGATTTTTATTTATTTATTATTAACTTTATTGAACTTTTTCTTACTGTGCGATCATCTGATCGCTTTTATAATACACTGCAATACTTCTGTATTGCAGAGTATTATTGCCTGCCAGTGTAAAACTGACAGGCATCTGTTAGGCCATGCCAGAGGCATGGCCTAACAGATGCCTGTCAGTTTTACACTGCTACACTGTCAGGTTTACACCGCTATTCCCCTGACAGCCATTCACTAAAGGCAGACCTGGAGGCCTTTGTTAGGCCCCTGGCTGCCATAGAAATCATGGGCACCCAGCGATCGCATCGCGGTTGTGGTGGTGGGGTGAGAGAGGCAGCCCCCTCACTCTACAACCACCCAGATGGGCCAGTAGCTATTGACTGCCGCATCTGAGGGGAAAAACGGGTGGGTTTGATGCCGATTTCGGTCCCGCCCGATCGAGCGGGTCTTCTCCCTGCTTTCAGCTACCTCTGGTAGTAGAGAGCAGGGAGATTTAACTGCTCCCAGTGGCTCAGATTTATTCTTTTCTTTTTGATTGTTTTTTCTTTTTAAATAATTTTCAAATATGCAAAAAAAACTTGGATTACAGACATTTCAAAGAATCAAAAATGTATTTTACAATATTTTACAAGTAAACAAGGAAAATAAACATTTTGCAGCCTATTAACCCCTTAATGGCCAGCCTATTTTAAACCTTAATGACCAAGATATTTTTTGCGTTTTTCCATCGTCGCATTCCAAGAGCTATAACTTTTTTATTTTTGCATCGACATAGCTGTAAAAGGTCTTGTTTTTTGCGGGGCAAGTTGTATTTTTTAATAGCACCATTTTGGGGTACATATAATTTAGTTTTTAACATTTATTAACTTTTTTGGGGGGGTAATGGAAAAAAAACTAATTTCTCCACTCTTTTTTTGCGTCTTAGATTTACGCCATTTACTGTGTGGTATAAATAACTTTATCCAGTTGGTCATTACGATTGTGGCGTTACCAAATTTGTATAGATTTTGTATGTTTTACTACTTTTACACAGTAAAAACACTTTTTTTTCAACACTATTTGTTTTTGTGTCGCCATGTTTTAAGAGCCATAATTGCTTTATTTTTATGCCGATGCAGCTGTATGAGGGCTTGTTTTTTGCGGGACGACTTGTAGTTTTTATTGCTACCACTTTGGAGTACATGTGACTTTTTGATCACTTTTTATCACATTTTTTTGAAAGCAGGATGAATAGAAAACAGCAATTCTGGCATTGTTTTTTATTTAATTTCTTTACGAAGTTCACGTGCGGGTAAATTACATAATCGCTTTATACATCGGGTCGAAACGGATGCGACAATACCAAATTTGTGTCATTTTTTTGTTTTTTTATATTAAAGTATTTTATAAGGGAAAAAGTGAGTTTTTCATTTTTTTTTATTTGGGATTTTTATTTATTAATTATTAACTATATTAAGATTTTTGATAACCTTATTTTTAGTCCCACTAGGGGACTTCACTATGCAATCTTCTGATCGCTTTTATATATACCGATAAGATACCAACAGAAAGGACACAAACACACAGAGTAATGTTCAATGTAAAGCAACGTTGCTGAACTGTATGGAATCTACTGTGTTACGTCCTAGGTAGTAACCAAGATAAACTTGGTGCATCGATCAAACCCCGGACGAAGGCAGTTGCCGAAACGCGCGTTGGGTCCAGACATCTCTTTCACGCCTCCATCATGTCCACTGGTATGTCTCATATCTCCCTCTTGTTAGACAGCTGCATTTGAGGGTGTTTTTTTGTCTTGTCTCTGGCATTTTTGTGAGCCCATGTACATTGCACACTTGACACTCTAGTGCTGATCCTTCAGCATCTATATCATGGGCCACGGCCCTTGCTAGCCTTCCATGTTTATCCAGACAACCATTGCACCTATGCACTTATACGTAATTGGTGTCACATGCTTTGACATAGGTGTGCTAGATTGCATACATTTGTTGGATTCCATTGGATTTTTTCTTGTTGTAACCTACTTCGGCTCCATTAGACACAGGCTTGCATGAGCATATACATAATTCTCTCTTGCTGTTTCAACAACATGTATACTACTTACATACTCACGTAATATTTACATCCGGTGCGTGATCGATTTGATGTCTTTTTATTGAGTGACTCATTCCCTGTTCCAGTTTTAATTGTTTCATGTTTTTATGTTAATAAAATTTTGTATATTTCTCTATATATTTCATGTGCTTTAGTCGATCATATTTTCTTGGATTTATCTTGATCGCTTTTATAATACACTGCAATACTTCTGTATTGCAGTGTATTATTGCCTGTAAAACGGACAAGCACCTGCTAGGTCATGCCTCAGGCATGGCTTAGAAGGCATCCACTACAGGCAGACCTGGGGGCCTTTGTTAGGCCCCCGTCTGCCATAGAAGCCATTGGCACCCTGCAATTGCAATTGCAGGGTGCCGATGGGGGTGAGAGAGGGAGCACCCTCTGTCCAAAACCACTTGGATGTGGTGCACACTATTGAGCACCGCATCCAAGGAGTTAAACGGGTGAGATCGATGTTTTAATCAATCCAGCCCGTTAGTGCAGGTATCCGGCTGTCTTTAGACCGCCCGACACCCGCATTAGCCGGCACAGGACACCCATGCCAGGCTTATGTCAGAGCACCATGAAAAGGCGGCGCTCTGGCATAAGTACCCTTAACGGCCGCCGTAAAAAGTCGTATTGGCGGTCGTTAAGGGGTTAAGTTCTTACCTATCTTCACAGGTATATAGAAAAGGAATAAAAGGGTAAGCTAAGAGGATTAGCATAGGCTGTATGCAAAGCAAAGTGTTGAAATGTTATTAAGTAAAGTTAATTATGAAGAGCAAGAGGGGGGAGGACAGGGGTGGGAATAATGAGGAAGGAAGGAGGAAGAGGGGAGAGAGAGGGGTATTCAAGTATAATTAAAGCGGCAAGTTTATAGTACAGGGAAGTTATGGCATTGGCGTGTAATAGTCAGAGCACATCCGAGGACAAGGAAATCACTGGGAATCTGAAGCAAGTCAGATTGTACGGAAAGAAGTCCATGGTTCCCATAACACTGAGAAGCGAGTATGGGATCGGTTACGGCAGCTGCCTCTTCTAGGGTTGCACGATGCATCCATACTGATTCGATACCGTGCACCCTGAAACGGTTCAATACAGTTAATTCATGTATGCTGCACAGCTTAATATAGTAACACATGATTTGTTAGAGCAGGGCTGCGGCTGTGTAATACAGCCATTGCCCCGCCCCTCAGTCCTGACAGGTGTGTGCGCACGGTCAGCATGATGTGATGCGACCAGTGCTGCACTGATGATTGTCAGCACTGAAGACAGAACATGGCGGGAGCACTGCAAAATACCCCCATGTTCTCTGTGTTTAGTGCCTGCGCCGCAGCTCATTAGTGCAGCGCCGGCCGCATCACCTCATACTGACTGCATGTGTGCATTACACAATCGCAGCCCCGCTCTAACGGCGGAGATCAGAGAAACCTCTCATCTCTGCCACTACTCCCCTGAATGCTGCAATCAAAGCTGACCGCAGCATTCAAGGGGTAAATGAGAGGGGGGCTGCCCTTTGGATCGGGTTCCGAGGGACATACCATATATGGGCAGACAGCCCAGGGTCCATATATAAATATATGCCAGTACATTAAAATTTAAAAATACACACATTTTTTACAATAAACATTAAAATAAGTCTCAATACAGAAAATATACACATATTCGGTATCGTTGCGACCGTAATAACAAATTTAGTGTCATTTATGATGCTTACGCTGTTATAAAATAAAATAAAAACCGCTTTCTTTCACTTATTAATGTGAGTCACAAGGTATTATGAATTTTGAACCTCCATGTGCCTCACATTAATAGTAATTAACCCCATCATGTACCTCACACATTAACTCAATGTTGTCCATTATGACTGAGGAACATGATGTAGTTAATTACTATTAATGTGAGGCACATGGAGGTTCACAATTCATCACAACACGAGCCTCACATCAGAAAATGGAAGAACTTTTTTTTTTTTATTATTGTTGTCAAAGTATCGTTTTTGTATTTGCGTATCGCAGTACTACACGAAGTATCGGTATCGAAGTCTAAATTCTAGTATCGTGACAACCCTAGTCTCTTCTATA
Source organism: Rhinoderma darwinii (assembly GCF_050947455.1). NCBI lineage: Eukaryota > Metazoa > Chordata > Amphibia > Anura > Rhinodermatidae > Rhinoderma > Rhinoderma darwinii. The sequence goes on from NC_134696.1 coordinate 73,416,031, forward strand.
TACCGTATTTTTCAGACTATAAGACGCAGTTTGTAGCAAGTATAAATCTTGCTAAAATATACCTGCGTCTTATAGTCGGCAGTCAAGGGACCTGGCAGTGCTGGGCCCCCTGACCGCTTCTTACTTAATCCTTTCCAGACCCATGATGTGCCCGCTCCATACACTGCAGGCGTCAGCTGTGTTTTACAGCTGACAAGCTGCTCTAATGACCAGGAACAGTGATGGAGCTGTTCCTGGCCGTTTAACTAGTTAAATGCCGTGGTCAATAGCGACCGCGGCATTTATAAGGGTCTTCCCATGAAGGACATTTATGAGATATCCACAGGATATGTCATAAATGTTAGATAGATTCGGGTCCCATCTCTGGGACACGCACCTATCTCTAGAAGGGGGCCCCCTAAACCCCGTTCTAGCTTACTCGGCTCCGCTGTCTCCCGGCCACTTCCTGGTTAGGTGGTCGGGAATTACGGAAACAGTCGAATGTTCCCTGAGCAACGCTGTTTCCGTAACTCCCATAGAAATGAATGAGAGTTACGGAAACAGCGTAGCTCAGTGAGTTACGCTGTTTCTGTAACTCATCTATGTATTGCAGTGTATTGTACCAGGGATGTAATGATCGCTGGTTCAAGTCCCCTAGGGGAATTAATAAAAAGTGTAAAAAAAAAAAAAAGTTAGATACATTTCAGGAGTATACATTTTTTTTTAAAAGTAAAAAAAAAAACAAAAAAAAAAACCTTTTCCCATTTTTCCCCATGCACAATGTAAAAAATAGAAAAAAATTAAAAAAATTGGTGTCACTGACGCGGACTGTTACAATAAAGTCCGAACTATTACAATATAGCATTATTTGACTCGCACGGTGAACGGCAAAAAAACAAAAATATTAAAACCCCAGAATCTTTGTTCTCGGTCACCATAGAGCTAAAAAGAATTAAATAAAAAGTGATAAAAAAATCGTATGTACCAAAAAATTGTGCTAATAAAAACTACAGCTTGTCCTGCAAAAAATAAGCCCTCACACTGCTCAAACAATGAAAAAAACCATAAAAGTTATGGCTCTCAGAATGTGGTGAAACAGAACAAATTATTTTTTTTAACCAATACTTTTTTCTTTGTAATAGTAGTAAAATATGTTTTTTTTTTTACTATTTTCTGTGGTCTAAAACCTGGGTGCGTCTTATAGTCCGACAAATACGGTAATAGATTTGGTCTACTTTAATGACCCATTCCGTTAATGTAGGCAAATGTGTCGATCTCCAGTTTGGGGGGATTAAAGGTTTGGCTCCGGATAGAGGATGTTGGATCAGTTTATTGGAGCGTTTACAGAGATTCGGAATAGGAATATTCAAAAATATAGTGATTGGTAAAATTTGGTCTATTATGTTGCATATAGATTTGATGAGGTCTAGAACAGATTCCCAGAAATTTCTTATCTCGGGGCAGGAGCCCAGATCACTCAAGCATCTCCAGAAAGTGCCTGGAATAGATGGATACCAGAGGCGTGTTTTGTCTGGTGTGGTGTACCATCTGGATATGATTTTGTAAGAGTTTTCCTGTATTCTAATACATTGGGATGGACCATGTGAGTTTCTGTAGAGCGTATCAATTTAAGGTGTAGAGAGAGTCAGAGAAAGGTCCTTCCCCCATAGTTATACATAGGATTTTTTCAACGGTACGACACCAGTCAGCAATATTTGATATACCTGGGACAGAATTTTCTTTGGGCATTTGGTTTGTCCAAAAATAGACTCAAAGGCAGTCAAAGATCGATCCAGGGATCCACCTTTAAGGTATGGAGAAACCACCTTTTTCAGGGACAGGTAATGTAGTTTCGGGAGATTATGGTTGTCTGTCCATTCTTGAAATGTCAAAAATGCACCATCTATCAAAAGTGAGTCTAAAGAGTCGTGAAGCCTAGTGGAGGGATTGCCAGATTGCCCACCTGTTCCTTCTAGATATAGGTTAATCTAGTCAGATATCAAGGTTAATGGAGAAGGGGACGGGATTCATTTATTCCTACTTAAAGAAAAGACCTTCATTAAAGTTTTCGTGAGATCATTCTTAACCGTGAGCTCAGAAACAGTTTTGGGCGAGTAACATAGCTCTAAGGGCTTATTCAGACGAACGGGAGATACGTCCGTGCAACGCGCGTGATTTTCACGCGCGTCGCAAGGACCTATATTAGTCTATGGGACCGTGCAGACATGTGCGTGATTTTTATGCAGCATTGGTCCGCTGCATAAGGGCTTATTCAGACGAACGGGATATACGTCCGTGCAACGCGCGTGATTTTCACGCGTGTTGCACGGGCCTATATTAGTCTATGGGGCCGTGCAGACATGTGCGGGATTTTTACGCAGCGTTAGTCCGCTGCGTAAAAGTCACGACATGTCCGTTCTTTGAGCGTTTTTCGCTCATCACGCAAACACTGAAGTCAATGGGTGCGTGAATACAACGCATGCCACACGGAAGCACTTCCGTGCGACCAGCGTGATTCGTGCAACAGCTGTGAAAAGGATGAATGAAAGCAGAAAAGCACCACGTGCTTTTCTGTTTACAAACATCCAAATGGAGCGTCATAATGATGCCGGCTGCGCGAAAAGCATGCAGCCGCGCATCATATGCGGATGCCACACGGAGCTGTTAAGTGCCTTTTGCACAGGCAAAACGCCACGTTTTTTGCGTGCGCAAAAAGCACACGCTCGTGTGAATCCAGCCTAAGAGGAACAGGGATTCCTCGACTGATCGGCTCAGATTTATTCTGTAAAAAGGCACATGCATCAGAATAAAGCCCGCTAGTGGCCGCTGTGAAAAGTCATATTGGCGGTCACTAACGTAATAATGGCACTGTTTTGCCATACATACTGAACAATGGATTTAAAAAAAATAAAATGGGAAAAAAAAGTGTTTTTTTTGTTTGTTGAGTTTTGCTTTTACGGTGTTCACCATGCAGTATAAATGACACGTTCATTTTATTCTACAGGTCAATTTCATTATGGTGATACAAAATGTATACAGTTTTTTTCTGTTGCATAATAAATACAAAATTTAAAAAAAATCGTGTTCTGAGAGCTGTATTTTTTTTTTTCATCGACTGAGCTGTATGTAGTGCAGTATGTTATAACTGACAGTTTTACACTGACTGGAAAACTTTTATCCCCTGACAGAGGCAGGACCTAATAGGCTTTCATAGATGGCAGACCTGTAGGCCATTGTTAGGCCTCCAATGGCAATAGTAACCCATCGGCACCTTGTAATCCTGTCACTGTCACGGGGGGGGGGGGGGTGATGGAGTACAGAAGGTGGCCTCTCCCTCTGTCAACCACTTAAATGCTACTGTTGCTAAACCAGCCGTTGCAGCAGGGCATCAGCTATATTTTACAGCTGACACCAGCTGCTGATGGCTCAGCTTTAGGCGTAAATATACATCATAGGGTGGTAAGACGTCAGAATATACGTCATGGCAGTATGGTATATTCAATCCACCTGTAGGATCAAAAATCGGTTTCTATTCATGATGTTATTTTACATAAGAGAATTGTTATGAATTGTTATAAGAAATGCAAGTAGAAAGAAAAAAGCCGCACTTCCCCGGTCTGACGTAGAAAATTCTTTAATGCTTGTAAAAAAGGTGTGGGGTGGAGACGAAGATAGTGTCAGGCAACAGCCGTTTTGCATACAACGCTTTCTCAAGCCCTTGAGAGGGCTTGAGAAAGTGTTTGTACGCGGAACGACTGTTGTCTGACACCGTCTTCTTCTTCCCTCTACACCTTTTTTACAAGCATTAAAGAATTTTCTACGTCAGACTGGGGAAGTGCGGCTTTTTTTCCTCTACTTGCAATGTGCTACATGTGTAATTACCTACGAAGTCTAGCACCTCCCTACACTTATACTGAGGTCCTTGTTGCGCCTCCATTGGCAGTGCACTGCCGAATGTTCAGAGGACTACTGGTCACAGCAGTGCCGACTGATTTTCTTGTACTTGAGTTATTAAAAGAAACATATAGTATCGTTTATGCTTTATATGATGGTAACCACTGAGGTCATTACTATCAAAGTGCAGGTAAATCTTTTCAAAAGGACAAAGGAGAAGAGGGAATCGTCTACTTATTTGCCATTACCTGCTGAAATTTGCCTCCAATGTCCTTCAGTTCCATCTCTGTCTTCAAATTGGAATCTTTGACCTTCTGAAGTTCTACTACCTTTGCCTGCATTACTTCATCCTGTCGAGTTACTTGTAGTAAGGGCTTCACCTACAGAAAGGAATATCTGTAGTATCACATTATGAATTAAATACTTGCATATTAATTATTGCAAAATCTTAACAGATGGACAATGGAGCCCAACTGGCAAACTGCCGGCAGCATGTGGCCCATGCACCAGAAAAGGGCACCCTAATAGTATATAGCTTCCATCCCTGGATTAGTGATCATGCTGGAGCACTCTGTCCATCCATATCATGTTCTGTTCTAACCACAGCCAGGCAGGAAAGAGAAGGAAACTGTAGCAGATCAGTATCTGTACCCTAACCCAGTCCCTACCTTTTGTACGTGTGTGTGTGTGTGTGTGTGTGTGTGTGTGTGTGTGTGTGTGTCTTTTGTGTATGTGTGGGTACATATGTATATGTGATGCTACAAACACTAAAGCCTTTAAAAGGGACATTTTACAAATGCCTTATGAAACGGTGTTCAGTGGTTTATATTTGAAAAAACAATGACATGGCCTCCCAAAAAAAGAACAAGTGAAATATACATAGTGATAATAGCAAACCTTGGTAAATAGTCGCCACCACTGCCAGTGTCTCAATTTAAGGTACGCAGCACAGTTTCTCTGAACCACCTTCAAGGCACTCATTTGTTGCTGTCTTTTTGAAAAAGCTCTGAAATAAAATAAGATATTCCAGGAGTTTAAAAAACATTTATACTATATTCAATAAAAGAGAAAACATCAACAATAAGGTCCAACTTAGGTTACAAGAACCAGTAAAATGAATGCTTTTTCTTAGTACTTTTTTCTTATGACTTAATGGCCTACAAAATTAAAGCATTTAACATTGCTGACATATGTTTTCTGTGTCCCATGTACTAATGTGTTACTACAACTTACTTTCTGGCCAGGTATCCTCTGCAAGCTGCTTGGAAGAGAACAATTATATCTGTGATTTTCAGATCTCGCTCTTCTTCCAGGTGAGCTAACACTCCAGCTCGGAAGAAGATTTTACTTTGTCCTATGCGGTATAGATTGGGGTCTAGTTCTAAAGCCTTGATCTGCAAAATGAGAATGAATAAACATGTCTTATTCATAAAAACTACACAGAAAGAAGAGGAAAGACAAATGCTACTAGAGTCGCACATCCAAAACAATTTTAATTACTTTATTATAATATGAATAAAAAAAAGTACAATGAGCACAGAAGTACTTAGAAGGGAAAACATCTAAGAACAATTGAAATCGAGAAAGAGAGAACACATGTCCCTGACCTAAATGTGTGCCAAGGGGACCTCCACTATTGCCCCATAAGATTTAAACAGGAACGTTTCACTAAAAGAAGGGACACCCGGAAAGAATATGCATTTAAATGACTGATAATGCAATGTCAAAATGATTCATAAAAACGTCTTCAAAAAGTTCTAGAGGATTTAATCACAATTATTTAATCAATAAAGTCAAGCATAAAATTAGTATTTCCCATCGGCAAATGTTATGTAGAAAATGCCACCAGATATTATATAAACTCAATTAGACCAACACCTTCTGCACTTTGTTTTAAAACCCATATTATGAGGTTATTTTGTTGGTCTATAAGTAAAAAATATAATACAGAAAATTCTTACCATTATTGCACATGCTTGTTTGCCGTCCATGAATCCTTTGGGGATAGCGTTTGGTGTCAGGATCTCATATCTGAAGCAAAATTTATTTTCTTTTAATTTAAACATACTTAAAAATGTGAACTTTCCACAAGTAATAAAAATCTACAGTATGCTTTCATTACCAGTAATGGCACTTATATACAGCTTAAAGAAGACCTCCAGTGGAAACACAACCTTCCATGTCTGCATTCCCCACCTCGCTGTATACCACACTCCTGTTGTAATGAAGGGGTCGGGAGACAGACAGGTGAGCCCTAATCTACCCGCCACTCAGTCCCTGCCTACTTGCAACGGCCCGTCCTAGGCGACGGCGTACAACTGGGCGACGGTCCCTACGCTCAATAAGTGCACGACAGACAAACAGACAAGGGTACACAGAAGCTAAGGGAAATGGGACAGTTGCCCACGGCAACACAGTGAGCAACAAGAGTAGTGAACGAGCCGAGTCAAACCAGGAGTGCACGAGGTACAAATCGCAGAGCAGGAGCGTAGTCAGTAAAGCCAGGGTCAAAAATGAAGCAAGGTCAATAATCATAGCAGGAGCAGCAGAGCCAGGAAACAGAAAAGAATCACAGGCAAAGGAGCTAGCTCTATCTGGCCGTGCTGTGATAGGCTCTCCCACTCCTCAGCCTCCCAGCCTGACTGGTAGAAGATCGTGTCACTCTCTCAGACTTAGGAGCAGGTGAAGACTGATTACCCACAGGCGTCGACACAGAAGCTGTGTCTGGCAGATCCTTTACACCTGTACTTACTATTTGAGCTGCTGCCTTGCCTGTGCTTTAATCCCTTCAAGAGTGAGCCTGTTTTGGCTTTGAGGACGAAGCCGATTTTTTCAAATCTGATATGCGTTACCTTATGTAGTAATAACTTGGGATTGCTTTTACCTATCCAAGTAATTCTGAGATTGTTTTCTCATGACATATTGTACTTTGTGCTAGTAAAAAACATTTTGTTGATAAATTCAATATTTATGTGTGAAAACCACCAAAATTTTGAGAAAATTTGCAAAGATTTGCATTTTTCTAAAATTAAATGTATCTGCTTTTAAGACAGACAGTAATACCACACAAAATAGTTACTATTTCATATATCCCATATGCGTACGTTATGTTTGCATCATTTTTTGAACATTCTGTAATTTTTCTACGACGTTACAAGGCTTAGAACTTTAGCAGCAATTTCTCATATTTTCAAGAAAATTTCAAAAAGCCATTTTTTTCAGGGACCAGTTCCGTTCTGAAGTGGCTTTCAGGGCCTTATATAACAGAAAGTCCCCATAAATCACCCAATTTTGAAAACTGCACCCCTCAAAGTATCCAAAACAGCATTCAGAAAGTGTTTTAACCCCATAGGAGTTTCTCAGGAATTAAAGCAAAGTAAAGGTGAAATTTACATTTCATTTTTTTTTTTGCCGAAATTCATTTGTAATACAGGTTTTTCTGTAACACAGAAAGTTTTACACGAGAAATGCAACTCAATATTTATTGCCCAGATTGTGCAGTTTTTAGAAATATCCCACATGCGGCCATAGCGTCCTAATGGACTGAAGCACAGGCCTCAGAAGCAAAGGAGCACCTAGTGGATTTTGGGGCCTCCTTTTTTTTTAATATATATTAAGCACCATGTCAGGTTTGAAGAGGTCTTGTGATGCCAAAACAGTAAAAAGAAAAAAAAAACAAAAGTAGCCCATTTTGGAAACTACACCCCTCAATTAATTTATCTAAGTTTTAAATGCCATGTCGCATTTGCAATGCACTGGAGGGACCAAAACCGTGGAAACCACACAAAATTGACCCCATTTTGGAAACTACACCCCTCAAGGAATTTATCTAGGGGTATAGTTAGCATTTTGACCACACAGTTTTTTTTTTGCTAAATGTATTTGAATTAGTCTGTGAAGATGAAAATCTACTTTTTTCTGAAAAAACTAAGAAATGTTTAATTTTTACAAGGAATAAAAGGAGAAAAAACACCACAGCATTTGTAAAGCAATTTCTCCCGATTACAGAAATACCCCATATGTGGTAATAAACTGCTGTTTGTACCCACAGCAGGGCTTAGAAGGGAAGGAGTGCTATTTGGCTTTTGGAGCTCAAATTTAGCCCAAATGGTTTTCAGGTGTCATGTCGCATTTGAAAAGCCCCTGAGGGACCAAAACAGGGGAAAGCCCCCAAAAGTGACCCCATTTCGGAAACTACACCACTTAATGGATCTATCTAGGGGTATAGTGAGCATTTTGACCCCACAGGTCTTTTGCAGAATTTATTAGAATTAGGCCGGATTCACACGAGCGTGTTCAGTCCGTGATATACGGTCCGCAGGTCGGCCGCATTTCCCGGACTGAGCACACTGCAGGGAGCTGGGCTCTTAGCATCATCGTTATCTATGACGCTAGGAGTCCCTGCCTCTCCGCGGAACTACTGTCCCCTACTGAAAACATGTTTTCAGTACGTGACAGTTTTCCCGCAGCGAGGCAGTGACTTCTAGCGTCATACATAACTATGACGATAAGAGCCCAGCTCCCTGCAGTGTGTTCAGTCCGGGAAATGCGGCCGACCTGCGGACCGTATATCATGGACGGAACACACTCGTGTGAATCCGGCCTTACGCCGTGAAAATGAATATCAACATTATTTCCACTAAAATGTTGAATTTTTTCATTTTCACAAAGAATAAAGGAGGAAAAAGCACCCCAACATTTGTAAAGGAATTTCTCCCGAGTGCGGCTAAAACCCACATGTGGTCTTAAATATTTTTTTTAATTAGAAATTAATTAACCCTTTCTGGACTGATCCATTTTTTGCTTTTTTATTTTCGTTTTTCACTCCCTGAGTTATTTTTCCGACAATAGAGTCGTGTGAGGGCTTATTTTTTGAGGGAGGAGTTGTATTTTCTATGGACTCCATTTAAAGTGCCATATAATGTACTGGGAAACTAAAATAAAGTTCTTTGCAGACTGAAACTGGAAACAACTGCGATTCTTCCATTGTTTTTTTGGTTTGTTTTTACTGCTTTCACCGTACAGTAAAAACGACAACGTAAATTTTTTCTGCCACTCAATACAATTACGGTGATACTAAATTGATATATTTTTTTAATATTTTACTACTTTAACCCCTTCAGGACCCAGCCTGTTTTGGCCTTCAGGACCCAGACGATTTTTTCAAATCTGACATGTGTTACTTTATGTGGTTATAACGTTATAAGAGATTCTGAGATTGTTTTCTCGTGACATATTGTACTTTATGTTAGTGAAATTTTTTTTATTTATTTCTGAAAAACACCACAATTTAGAAAAGATTTGCAAAAATTAGCATTTTTCAAAATGTAAACGTATCTGATTGTAAAACAGATAGTAATACCACACAAAATAGTTACTAGTTAACATTTCCCATATGTCTACTTTATGTTTGCACCGTTTTTTGAACATCCTTTTATTTTTCTAGGACGTTACAAGGCTTAGAACTTTAGCAGCAATTTCTCATATTTTCAAGAAAATTTCAAAAGGCCATTTTTTCAGGGACCAGTTCAGTTCGGAGGTGGCTTTGAGGGCCTTATATATTAGAAAATCCCCAGAAATCACCCCATTTTGAAAACTGCACCCCTCAAGGTATTCGAATCAGCATTCACAAAGTGTTTTAACCCTTTAGGCGTTTCACAGGAATGAAAGCAAAGTAGAGGTGAAATTTACAAATTTAATTTTTTTTGCCGAAATTCATTTCTAATTAAAAAAAAATTGTAACACAGAAGGTTTTACCAGAGAAATGCAACTCAATATTTATTCCCCGGATTCTGCAGTTTTTAGAAATATCCAACATGTGGCCCTAGTGCGATAATGGACTGAAGCACTGGCCTCAGAATCAAAGGAGCACCCAGTGGATTTTGGGCCTTTTTTTTAGAATATATTTTAGGCACCTTGTCAGGTTTGAAGAGGTCATGTGGTGCCAAAACAGTGGAAACACCCCAAAAGTGACCCCATTTTGGAAACTACACCGCTCAAGGAATTTATCTAGGGGTACAGTTAGCATTTTGACCACACAGGTTTTTCGCTAAATTTATTAGAATTAGTCTGTAAATATGAAAATCTACTTTTTTTCTGAAAAAACATAGAAATTTTTAATATTTACAAGAAATAATAAAGAAAATGAACCTCAACATATGTAAAGCAATGTCTCCCGATTACGGCAATATCCCATATGTGGTAATAAACTGCTGATTGGACCCACTGCAAGGCTCAGAAGGGAAGAAGCACCATTTGGATTTTGGAGCACAGATTTTGCTGGATTGGTTTTCGGTGCCATGTCGCGTTTGCAAAGCCCTGGAGAGACCAAAACAGGGGAAACCCTCCAAAAGTGACCCCATTTTGGAAACTACACCGCTCAAGGAATTTATCTAGGGGTACAGTTAGCATTTTGACCACACAGGTTTTTCGCTAAATTTATTAGAATTAGTCTGTAAATATGAAAATCTACTTTTTTTCTGAAAAAACATAGAAATTTTTAATATTTACAAGAAATAATAAAGAAAATGAACCTCAACATATGTAAAGCAATGTCTCCTGATTACAGCAATACCCCATATGTGGTAATAAACTGCTGATTGGACCCACAGCAGGGCTCAGAAGGGAAGGAGGCCATTTGGATTTTGGAGCACAGATTTTGCTGGATTGGTTTTCGGTGCCGTGTCACGTTTGCAACGCCCTGGAGAGACCGAAACAGGGGAAACCCCCAAAAGTGACCCCATTTTGGAAACTACACCTCTCAAGGAATTTATCTAGGGGTATAGTTAGCATTTTGACCACACAGGTTTTTTGCAGAATTTAGTGGAATTAGGCAGTGAAAATGAAAATCAACTTTTTTTCTGAAAAAGCATAGAAATGTTCAATTTTTACAAGGAATAAAGAAAAAAAAGAACCACAACATTTGTAAAGCATTTTCTCCTGATTACGGCAATACCCCATATGTGGTAATAAACTGCTGATTGGACCCATGGCAGCGCTCAGAATGGAAGTAGCGCCATTTGGATTTCGGCCTTTTACGGACGTAGCGATACCAATTTTTTTACATGACTTTAGAAGAAAAATGGGAAAAGGTTTTTTTTTTAAGTTTAAACTTTTTTCTTTCTCACTACTAATAACTTTAATTTTTCTACACATTTTATTAGTCCCCTTAGGGGACTTGTACCAGCGATCATTGGATTGCGGGTACAATATGCCTCAATACTAATGTATTGCAGTATATTGTTATTTTTACAGACTCCTGTAACAGAGCGATCGCTGTACCTGTCCGTTAGTCCCGGGTGTCAGCTGTAATACACAGCCGACACCCGCAGCGTATGGATCGGGCTCAGCACGTGAACCCGCTCCATACATCAACCCCCGCACCATGACGTGCTATTAAGGCCTCATTTACACGAGCGTAATATACGCGCGTGCGACGCGCGTGCTTTTCACGCGTGTCGTACGCACCTATATTACTCTATGGACAATGCGTGAATTTTGTGCAGCGCGAGTGCGTTGCGTAAAACTCACGACATGTTCTATAATCGTGCGTTTTTCGCGCATCACGCACCCATTGAAGTCAATGGGTGTGTGAAAACCACGCATGCCGCACGGAAGCACTTCCGTGCGAACTGCGTGATTCGCTCAAGAGCTGTCAAACTGAATGTAAACTGTTTACAAACATCCAAACGGAGTGTCAGAATTTAGAGATGAGCGAACCGAACTTCACCGGGTTCGGCCGAACTAGTTTTGACCGAACCCGGCAAAAAAAATTCCGGTACGCGACGTCAGGAGACAGTCACTGTCCATGGTACTGAAAGAATTAAACTGTTTCAGCACCCTGGACAGTGACTTCCGATTACAATATACATGAACGTGTAAAAAAAAAAAAGAAGTTCTGACTTACCGATGACAATTCAGTCCAAGTGACAGCTGCAGCCAATCACAGGCCAAGCACAGGCTGCAGCCAATCACAGGCCAAGCACAGGCTGCAGCCAATCACAGGCTGCAGCGGTCACATGGACTGCTGCGTCATCCAGGGAGGTGGGGCCGGATGTCAAGAGAGGGACGCGTCACCAAGGCAACGGCCGGGAGACCGGACTGGAGGAAGCAGGAAGTTCTTGGTAAGTATGAACGTCTTTTTTTTATTCACAGGTTGCTGTATATTGTGATCGGAATTCACTGTCGAGGGTGCTGAAAGAGTTACTGCCGATCAGTTAACTCTTTCAGCACCCTGTACAGTGACTGACGTCGACTAGCCTCATCTCTATGATGGTGGCTGCGCGAAAATCACGCAGCCGCGCATCATACACTGATGACACACGGAGCTGTCAAGTGCCTTTTGCGCACGCAAAATGCTGCATTTTTTTGCGTGCGCAAAACGCACACGCTCGTGTAAATGAGGCCTAAGTCAAAGTGCGCAAAGGGGTTAATGCACAGCGGATGGTGTGAATATTGCAATTTTCCACTGATATTCCATTTTAGTGCATAATATGTTGTGCCCAGTTTGTGCCACTGAAGACAAATACCTCCTAAAACGTTAAGCGTGTTCTCCCGGGTATGGCGATGCCATATATGTGGGCGCAAACGGCTGTTTGAGCACGCTGCAGGGCTCAGAAAGGAGGGACGCCATTTTGCTTTTGGAGCGCAGATTTTGCTTGGTAGTTTTTCTGTTTTGGGTTTCGCTGGTATTTCAGTTTATAATGTGGGGGCATATGTAAGCTGCGCGGGGTACATTAGGGCATAATAAGAGGGTATAATAATGCGGTAAATAAATAATAATTCATAGATGTGTGGCAAGTGTCGCACTGATAAATGGTGTCGGATGTTACCCGCTTTTAGAAAACACTGCACATTTTGCATCGCCATATTCTGAGAGCCAGTACTTCTTTATTTTTTCACCACCGGAGCTGTGTGAGGGCTTATTTGTTGCGGGACAATCTGTACTTTTCATTGGTACCATTTTGGGGTACATGCGATTTTTTTGATCACTTTTTATTCGATTTTTTTGCAAGCCGGGTGACCAAAAACAAGCAATTCTAACAATGTTTTTTAGTTTATTTTTTGCGGCATTCACTGTGCACTATAAATGACGATTTTACTTCATTCTGCGGGTTGATACGATTACGGCGATACCAGATGTATATAGATTTTTTTATGTTTTGCAGCGTTTGCGCAATAAAATCACTTTTTTATCAAATAATTTATTTTCTGTGTCACCATATTCTGAGAGCAATAACTTTTTTATTTTTCAATCAAAAAAGCAGTGTAAGGGCTTGTTTTTTGCGGGACGGGTTGTAGTTTTTATCGGTACTATTTTCGGGTACGTGCGACTTTTTGATCACTTTTTATTCTCTATTTTGGGAGGGGTGGTGACCAAAAAAATAGCGATTCTGGTGTCGTTTTTTATTGATTTTTTTTGGGGTGTTCATCGTGCGGGAAAAATAACATTACAGTTTTATAGTTGGGGTCGTTACGAACGCGGTGATACCAGATATGTGTACTTTTTTTAACGTGTTCATTTTTTTCCTATAAAGACTTATTATAGGAAAAAAATGCAGTGTTTGTTTATATAATTTCTAACTTTTATTTTTACACTTTTTTAAAACATTTTTATTATTTTTTTTACTTTTTTCACTTGTCCCACTAGGGGACACTTAGACTTGCAACGCTGATCGCTGCTGGAATACATTACACTACACACGTAGTGTAATACATTCTAAGGGTATGTGCACACGCACTAATTACGTCAGTAATGGACGGACGTATTTCGGCCGCAAGTCCCGGACCGAACTCAGTGCAGGGAGCCGGGCTCCTAGCATCATACTTATGTACGATGCTAGGAGTCCCTGCCTCTCCGTGGAACTACTGTCCCGTACTGAAAACATGATTACAGTACGGGACAGTTGTCCTGCAGCGAGGCAGGGACTCCTAGCGTCGTACATAACTATGATGCTAGGAGCCCGGCTCCCTGCAGTGGGTTCGGTCCGGGACTTGCGGCCGAAATACGTCCGTCAATTACGGACGTAATTAGTGTGTGTGCACATACCCTTACTGTCATTGTGACGTGACAGTCTCACTGACAGGAAGCCTCGGAGGACCGGCCGGAGGCTGCTCCTCCGAGGCTTCCGTTCATGGCAACCCGGAGGTCATTGTATGACCTCTGATTGCCGTCACAAGCATCGGCAGCCCCCACGATCACTTCATGGGGGCTGCCGATGTGCTTCAAACCCCTTAAATGCGGCGACGGCAATCTGTCCCCGCATTTATGGGGTTAATTACCGAAATCAGCGGCGATGGTCCGCTGACCGGCAAGGCTGGAGTGTCAGCTGTCGGGGACAGCTGACCTCCCGGATCCCGGACACTGTCCGTAAGGACAGTGTGCGCCGGGAACTACTCCGCAACTGTACGTCCTGATGCGGGAACTAACCCCTCTGCAGGACGTACTATTGCGGAGCAGGGCGGGAAGAGGTTAACAAAGTAAAAACCACTTGTTAAAAAAATTAATTGTTTTGTTATACCACATTCCGAGAGGCATCACTTTTTTTATTTTTTACTCGATTGAGAGGTGTGAGGTCTTATTTTTTGCGGGATGAGCTGTAGTTTTTATTGGTACCATTTTTTGGTACAAAAAACTTTGAGCACTTTTTCTAAAAAAATTTTTTTAGAACTAAGGTGACCAAAAAACAGCGATTTTGCAGTTTTTAATTCTTTATTATTTACGGCATTCACCGTGCGAGTTAAATAGTGGTATATTGTAATAGTTTGGACTTTTATGGACGCAGCGATACCAATTTTGTGTATTTTTTTAATTTTTTACATTGCTTTAGCGAAAAAATGGGAAAAGGGCTTTCTTTTGGACTTTAAATATTTATTTAATTTTTTTCACTAATAAGTTTATTAACTTTTTTTTTTACACATTTTATTAGTCCTCCTAGGGGACTTGAACCAGCTATCATTAGGTGGCTGGTACAATACACTGCAATACTAATGTATTGCAGTATATTGTCATTTTTACAGGCTCCCGTAACAGCGCGATCGCTGTTCCTGTCCACTAGTCCCCGGTGTCAGCTGTAATACACAGCTGAGCCCGCTCCATATATCACCCCCCCCCCCACACCACGACATGCTATTAAGTCGTAGTGCACGAAGGGGGTTAATGCGCAACGTGTAAACTTTCTTAAAACATTTTTATTATCATTTTTTTTAAACTTATTTTTACTTGTCCCACTAGGAGACTTGCAGCTCTGATTGCTGCTAGAATAAATTACACTACCTACGTAGTGTAATGTATTCCAACTGTCATTGTGCTGGTCCTCATAGGCTTCTGTACATGGCAGCTCGGAGGCCATTGTTTGGCTTCCGGTCGCCATGGCAACCACCGTCAGCACCCGTGATTTCATGTGGGGGCTTCCGATCTGCTCTAAACTCCTTAAATGCGGCAATAGCAATCGGTTTCCGCATCTAAGGGGTTAACTGCCGAAATCAGCTGCGATGGGCCGCTGATCGGCAATAGGGAATGCAGGGAAGACACATTGCACAGTTAACTGCCGCTGCGGTGTATAGACCTAACTGCACGTCAAGTTTGCGCAAAGTTACTGCTCACCTTGACGTGCAGTTACGTCAAGGTGCGGGAAGGGGTTAAAAAAACCTCCATCTTGACTCTTATATTTCCCCAGCTTTTTCTCCCTCTCTGCTATCAATCCCATGATGCTTCAGAACAGCATCACATGACCAGCTAAAGATCATACATTTTTGCATGCTGCGGGACACTGTGAAAATCATTCTCTCTATATTCTCCTACATAAGCTGAGAAACAATAAGTATACAGACAGGGAAGCTGCACTATATTCTTATACATTAGACCTGTGTGACAGGAACTTGTCTAAGTATCTGTGGTAGCTGATGATAGAAGTTTGTTCCCCCCCCCCGTGCAAAACTAGTGTGGTAGGGGAACTGCTGAAGCCTGCGATGGGTGGCACACAGATCTCCATGGACTCGAGAAGAGAAACCGTGCAACCTAGCCTGATTCACAAGCAACCATCCCAGTCTGATATAAGGAGGTAGAAGCAGCAAGAAAAATAACAGATGAGAGACAGACACATGGTACACATGGGAAAGTTTCGTTTTGGCCAGAGTGTCCCTTTAACCTTCTAAACAGAGCAAAAATATAAACCTAAGTTTCACCTGTTCCTCTGAATATGAAAGTGCAGTTCCACAATACTGGTTTGCTGTAGGTTGCTTAGGATTGACACATAACAATAACAGAACAGACTACATAGTCGTTACGAATATAGTATAAGGCAGTACCCCAGCCGGTAGCTCAGGGGGCACACATGGCTTTTGGGCCCCGGCATGTGGCTTCCTAGCTGTGGCAGCTGAAGATAATATTACACACTAGTGGCACCATGGAGGTCTTAGCAGAACTAGGCACTACAGGCAATAGAACCATATTACTCTTCATATGTTTAATAGACTTTTTACCCTTTTAATATTCAGTGTGGCTCAAAACCACCTGTCCTATTCAAAAGTGCCTCAGAAACTACAAAAGGTTGGGGACTCCTGCTGTAAAGTGATTTCCCAAGGTTTATGCCCAACCAGAAACGTAAATTTAAACACTGCAGATCTTGGTGTTAGTAGCAAATATTTAAACGAGAACTTTAAACATCCTCAAGTGTGACGTTTACACTATCTGGCCAAAAGTATTTGGACAGCTGACTATCACACGTATATAAATTTGTTGGGCCTCCTTTTGTGTCTTTAACAGCTTCCACTCTTCTGGGAAGGCTTTCTACAAGATTTTGGAGTGTGTCTGTGAGAAGTTTTGCCCATTCATCCAGAAGAGCATTTGTGAGGTCAGACAATTGATGTTGGACAACAGGGCCTGGCTCACAATCTCCATTCTAGTTTATCCCAAAACTCGTTACACCATAACTTTATGGACCTTGATCTGTGCACTGGAGTACAGTCATGCTGAAACAGAAAAGGGCCTTCCTTAAACTGTTCCCACGAAGTTGGACGCATACAATTGTCCAAAATGTCTTGGTGTGCTGAAGCATTTCCCTTCACTAAGGGGCCTAGGCCAAACCATAAAAAACCCAGACCATCATCCCTCCTCCTCCAAATTTAGAGTAGACACAATGCAGTCAGGCAGGTAACTTTCTCCTGCCATTCGCCAAACCCAGACTCATCCATCAGACTGCCCGATAGTTAAACTGATTTTTTAATCTAGAAAATACTGCTCCGGAGTCCAGTAATGGTGTACTTTACACTACTCCAGTTGACCAGTGGCGGATCATCATTAGGGCAGTTCGGGCCGCACGGATCCTCTCATGCTCTGTGACATCGCTAGCACAATAGGGGGCCCTGGTGCAAGCGACAGCCACATTCACTTGTATCTGTGTCCTCAGGATGCAGATACAAATGAATACTATAGGCTGCAGGCCACGGTAGGCCTGCAGCCTATAAGGCGCTGGGAAGACTCCCTGCACAGACCGGCATGATGATGTCACTGCATCACGATGTCTGCGCATGCGTCCCTACCGGAGCCTGTGCATCGCTCTGTCCGTTGCGGGAACGGGACAAGGTTTTTTGTTTTTTTTGGGGGGGGGGGTGCACTGTGTAGCACTATATACAAGGGAGGGTGTTCTGTGTGGCACTATATACCAAGTGCTGTGTAGCAATATATGGGGGATTTCTGTGTAGCACTATATACAAGGGGGGAACGCTGTTTAGCACTATATACAAGGGGGGGAGTGATGTGCATCACTATATACTGGGGGGTGGCAATATACGGGGGGCATTTCTGTGTAGCACCATATACAAGGGGGGGAACGCTGGGTGGAACTTTTTGGTTCCAACGGCTAGGAAGCAGCATCAACTTTATCCATTGTATGCCTTTCAATAGCGTTGTGCCTGGACATTGTACAACTTTCCAAGGTGAGGATACTTCTTACACCTGTATTCCTGTTCAGTATTCTTTTGGGATTCTGCACCATGAGGCGCTTTTTCCTTTGATTTATTTCAGATATAAAGTACTTCACAATAATAGCACTTACATTTGACAGGGGGAGATATAGCTGATAAGAAATTTCACAAATTAACTTGTGTCAATGATGGCATCCTAAGACAGCGCTATGCTTAAACTTTTCATTACCAGACCAATTTTAATTTTCATGCTTTTGTTTTTTCCTCCTTGCCTTTTTTTCTACATTTACACAGCCATATGAGGGCTTAATTTTTACGGTACAAATTTTACTTTCTAATGGCACCATTTTATATTATGTTTGATGTACTGGGAAGCTGGAAAAAATTCAGAATGGGGTGAACTTGGAAAAAACAGAAGTTCCACCATTTTCTTATGGGTTTCGTTTATACTGTATTTACTGTACGGTGAAAATGACACGTTACCTTTATTCTGCGGGTCAGTACGATCATAGTGATACCAAATTTATATAGTATTTTTTTATGTTTTAGTAAATTAAAAGTTTAAAAAAAGCAAAACATTTTTTGCATCGCCATATTTTAACTTTTTATATTTCTATGTACAGAGCTGTGTAAAGCATCCTTTTGTATGGGAACTATGTTTTTATCTATAACATTTTAGGGAATGTCTGGCATTTGATCACTTTTTATTCAATATTTTTGGGGGTTGAAGTGGCAAGAAAACTGCGATGCGGCCATTTTGATCTTTTTTCTCGCTATGGCATTCTACATATTGGATACATATTTATTTTTTATAGTTCGTGCATTTTTGGATGCAGGGATGCCTAATGTGTTTATGTTTAATTTTATATGTATCTAGGGAAAAGGGGGTGATTTTTTATTTTTATTACTTTTTTAGCGCCCATAGGGGGCTTGAACCTACGATCATTAGATCGCTTATGCCATAGACTGCAATATTACTTTTGAAGCCTAAGGCAAAATCAGTGGATTGCTATTGAGACCTGCCACAGGCGGAACTCAATAGCAATATTCCTATAGCAGGCCTGGGAGCGTTCAGAATGCTCCTAGCTGCCGTTGGAACCCACCGGCTCCTACGATGTCACCGTGCGGGAGAAGGTGAACGGCCCCAAAGGGAAAATTAGAGTAAAAACCCCTCAGATGCCGCTGACCACATCTGACCACAGTATCTGAGGGGTTAAATGCTTGTGATCAGAGATGTCTCTGATCGCAAGCATTGCCGCTTGGTCCCTGCTGTGTAACACAATAGAGTTTGTGGGCTTCTGAGTGGGCTTCATTTTTAAATAACTCTCTCCTGTCTAGCAACGGGATAGGGTTAAAATTGTTTGTCTATGGAGATTACATCGCTGTGTGCACCTGTTTGCGATGGGTGTGGTTGAAACACCTAAATTCAATAATTAGTAGGTATGCCCACATATTTGTTACCATGCGGTGTAAGCATGCCAGGTACCGCTCCATGTGACATTCGGCTTAAAGAGAACGTCAGGTATGCTAAAAAAATATATAATTTCGTAAAAAACATCAACAATTTCAGAAAAATCACTTACCTCTGTCTGAACTCCTGGAAGATTATTCTATTTGGAAAACCCTGTCTGCAGATTCGGATCCCTTCTAGGACGCCATTACAACGTAACTGGTCAAGCACTAAGTGAGGCTCCAGCTTTCCAGCCTATTAATATATTTTCACAAGTAAAATGAAGTGCATAACCTATACAGTGCATACATTTTACTAGGGGGAACTGTAACAACTATACATTTCTTTATATTTTTCCCTTGTGTTTGGGAATTATATCTTTGCTATTGCACCTTGTTCTTTTAGAATAGTCAAAGCATACCACAGTCTTGCCAAGTTGTAATGGTATGTGTAGTTTATTCGATGATAGGGCCTCTGACATGTCTTTTCTGCTTTACTTTAAAAAATTAAAAAACACCCTGGAAAACTCATAGCAGGAGGAAAAATAAATTCTTCTCTTTGCTGAACCCAAATCAGTTTTTGTGCAAATGTGGGGAGCAATATGGGACACAAATATACCCTCATCACATTGAGATATATGAAGCAGATGTAATAGAAGCCCAAGTATGACTTAAAGAGGCTCTGTCACCACATTATAAGTGCCCTATCTTGTACATAATGTGATCGGCGCTGTAATGTAAATTACAGCAGTGTTTTTTATTTAGAAAAACGATCATTTTTGACGACCTATTGCATTTACAGCACAGCAAGCGTAATCTCGCGAGATTACGCTGTAAATGACAGCCCAGCGTGATCTCGATGTGCTGTGCTGTAAATCACACACAAACATTAGCGAAGTGTCAGGATTCTGAATAGACATCACGTCCCGGTTGGTAGTGATGTCTATTAACTCTCAGGACACTTGAGTAACGTTAGTGTGTGTGTGTATGTGGCTGCACATAGTGATCTAGTAAGAACATTATGCGCTGTGTAAATGAATGGAGGGAAGTTTATGATGCTGATTGGTCAGCTGATTGGTCAGCTTCATACACTTCCCTCCACAACGCCCACTTGGTCAAAAGTAAAACACGCCCAGTTGGACATTAAGAAACTCATTAGCATAAAGCTAAAATAGGTTGTAACTCCGTAAAAAATGATAGCTTTTCTAAATAAAAAACACTGCTGTGATCTACATTACAGCACCGATCGCATCATGTACAAGATAGGCCACTTATAATGTGGTGACAGAGCCTCTTTAAGACAATGTATGCAGTTTTTAGTAGTCCTTTAGACAACATTGGCATTGGGTAATACAAACTTCCATTTAGGTACTGTACATGTGACAAAAGGTGAATGATATGTTATGTAAATTAAATGACAAATTTGGCTGCTCTTACCCTC
This sequence comes from Rhinoderma darwinii, assembly GCF_050947455.1. Lineage (NCBI taxonomy): Eukaryota > Metazoa > Chordata > Amphibia > Anura > Rhinodermatidae > Rhinoderma > Rhinoderma darwinii. Next base: position 73,436,720 of record NC_134696.1, read on the forward strand.
TTTTCATGGTTAGGGATTATGCAACGGACAAAATTGGGATTGGTGTTCCTCAGTGTAGACATTAGTTTAGACAGAGATTCTTTATAAAGTTGTCCAACTGTGCGGAACATTCCTTTCTTTGTCTTGTATGAAGATCCAAATGACATCTCAGCCATTCCACTTATTTGGTCCAGTCCAACAATTCTATCCACTGAGGGCAAATCAGTTACAGTGATGAATACAACATATTTCATATAGCAAGAGTTTCCATGGTTTATTGCAGTGTATGTGCAAATGGCATTACTTAACAAAAATTGCACATCAAATGGAAAATGTGTGGGGGAATATTATACAGTGGTCACTCCAGCTCTCTCAACATCTACAGGAGGCAGATACATTTTATGGTAAAAATAACAATGAATTCTTCTCATATAGGAACATAGCAAAGCACCCACACCCAACTTGGCACAAGACCAATGCATTCAAAGGCATGCTACATTACAATATTATAATATTAAATTGTCTTAATATGGTAAAACATGCAAAACATCTGTTGCTATTGAAAGTTAATCAGCGTGAAGCCACTTTCCGCTTAACTGCATAAGTAGCAGTTCCCTAATGTAAAGTTTAGAATCACCACCTTTACAACTGGGAGTTGCTTTAAAAGCAGAGATGGAGAAATTAAATTCACTGCCATTGCGTTAAAGTCACTGCTTAGGGCAGCCTGTATTCTGGCAATGCTATGCTGACACGCAGGCAGTCCGGACGTGTCCTCTCAGAGCACATAACACAACATATATTAGGGCTGGGGCAGCACTTCTACAGTGACCGGGCAGCCCACAATTGCATCACATAGAAGAGATTGTTCTGTAATCCAAGCAATTTGTTTTTTATTCCTAATAATTATGTTCAGTATTAATTCTGAATATTATATAGCATGCCTTTAATATGACAGGAAGAGAGAAAGCTGAAGGTTACAGAAATTATGTGGACAGATTGGAAGCAAGCGGCTCTATAACTGCATGCATGAGTCATAACTGCTGGGGAATGGAGTTCAGAGCGTACAACTGAATAACCTACTTTCAACTGGGCCCTGCGGCAGCACAGCGTAGGTGTCAAAGAAATAAACGGCCTGAATATTCTGGATATCTGAAGAAATACAGTATTGCCAGGAAGGGAATGGATATTGTATGTGAGGTGTATGAAATGGAAAAAGTAAGTGTATCATAAACATTATAGGTTTAAATAAAGTCCACATGTGGATGACGATATGGGATAGTTGTAAGTATCAATGTGGACATTAATTTGAGTGCCAGTATGAAATATTAGTGGATGCCAGTATGGGATAGTTTTCGGGTTCAATAAAGGATAGTTGTGGGTGCCAATATGGATGTCAGTATAAGATAGAAGTGTGTGTTTGAAAAGAATAGTCGTGGGTATCAGTATAGGAAAGTTTTGGGTGCCAATATGGATGTCAGTATAAGGTAGAAGTGTGTGTTTGAAAAGAATAGTCGTGGGTATCAGTATGGGAAAGTTTTGGGTGCCAATATGGATGTCAGTATGGGATAATAGTGTGTGTTTGAAAAGAATAGTCGTGGGTATCAGTATAGGAAAGTTGTGGGTGCCAATATGGATGTCAGTATAAGATAGAAGTGTGTGTTTGAAAAGAATAGTCATGGGTATCAGTATGGGAAAGTTGTGGGTGCCAATATGGATGTCAGTATGGGATAGTAGTGGGTGTCAGGATAGTATAGTAGTGGGTATCAGTATGGGACAGTTGTGGGTACCAATATGGATGTCATATAGTAGTGAGTGTCGGAATGGGATAGTAGCAGGTGTCGGTATGGGATAGCAGTAGGTATTAATATGGGATGGTTGTGAAAGTCAGTATGGGATAGTAGAGATATATGCAATAGTGAGTATATAGTAGTTTATTTTGGAAAGATAGAAATTTAAATATTGAAAACAGAATAGAAAGCCATAAAGTTGAAGGAAATTTTATGACACATTTTTCGTTACACAGAATAAATATGTAATGGTGTTCAAGGAAAGAATAAGGAAGGAAAAGCGAAAGAATAGTTATGTTGAAGAGGTTACATTATAGTAAAAATGACAAGCAAATTAGTAAAGGCAATTTATTAATATATAAATATATCTGAAGTCGATATAAAGAATTATCACATTAACTATTCGTTCCAGTGGAGTAGAGGACATTACATTACCCTTATCTTCTAACTAATATTATGGAGTTATAATTTATAAGAGGAAATTAGGGGGTTAACGTAATCCAGCAATATTGTATGGCCTCCTGTGGGGTCAGGAAGGAGTTTGTCTTCCCCATGTGGTAAATGGCCACAATGGTCCAAGGGGTTTTGTTTGGTCTTTTTTTTCTGGACTATTTTTTCAAACTATATAAATATGTATATCCAGAAATGTAAATTCATATCAACTACTGACCAACAATGAAATTTTATCCTGCAGTTTAGTAACGTCAGAGGTAAGGTATGGTAGGTTTAAGCTTCAAAACACAATGTAAAGATGCACCGGGCACTGGAGTAAGTAGCTAGTATATCACCCAGCGTACCACAATTTGTTCAGAGTTGGTGCTTTGATCCACTTTAATAAAAACTGTTTAGTAAGAATGCAACTATGACTGATACAATTAGAAGGCTCTAGTGGCAAAGTACTTTATTACTAATCCGGGAGGTTCTAATCCCAGGACCACGAGGGCTAGCAGTGTAAAGGGGTCGCAGTGGTTGCTAGGATTAAGCTGCAATACCAGGCACAGCCACAACTATATGTGCGGTGCTGTGCCTGGACACACAATAAAGGTGACCCCCGAGAGTCGGATACCCATGATTAAATATTGATGGCCTTTCCTAATGATAGACCATCAATATTAAAGTCCAGGAAAATCTTTCTAGCACAGGAAACAGGCTATCAGACTTTACCCGGCACTCACCATCTTTCCACAGCTCTCCTGTGAATTTGTCTGTACTCTGATGAAGGAGAGTCGCAACGTTGTCATTCAGAGGATCCATGTTCTTCATCAGCCATTCATCTGCTTTGTAATCCACCTATAAGTACCCAAAGATAACAATAATATAAAAAACACTCCTCTGTTTTACAACTTACTAACAATGTTTTATAGGCTGCCGAAACGATACACATTGGGAAGCTGCCCATTAAGATCAGATCATTAGCGCTACTCGGCTGCTTCTGTAACTTACATACAACAGAATGGAGAGAACCGCATGCATATGTGGCCCCCTCTCCACTAGTCCCTATAATAGGCATCGTGCAGTCGCCGCACCTAGCGAAACTGGGGTCTGGTGACCAACATTGTCGATATATTAGACATTTATGGCATACCTGTGGATATGCCATAAATGTCTAAGTTGGGAATACCACTTTAACCTGTGATGGATGGTTAATTTGCTTATATTCTCTGTATTAAATTAGATCATAAATTATCGAGCAGGATGCCGGATCATGCAGAGATGTAATTTCTGTTCCATCTGCAATGACCTTCTCCCTATTTCTTCTTTGTTTGCAAGAAATAGATAATCTCTGAAAGTTCTTTCTGTAACCTTGACATGTTAACAGTTAGCGGTCTGGCTGAACGCCCAGACATGAAGTTATCACATTCCTTATTATTTGTTTCTATCTCATTATTTCCATACATATTTGCAAACAACTCCCATATTGTTCCATTTAGAGGCCAAATAGAGTAGGTGCAATTTAACTTAAGAATCGAATGAAAATTATATTACATTTGAAATGTTTTGAATGTCTGTGATTCGCTCAATATGAAACATTCTCATTGTATGCTATTGGCTGAATCAAAGTTATTGTCATATTGGCTGAAATCAAGCCTATTGCCCTTTTGTAAGATATTATTGTCATTGTTTTTGGTAATAAACTTTAGAGGAGTATTTTTTTAGCATATAAGCAATGTCGGTGTCTCTTACTTCTCTCCGATATATCGATACAACCTATGATCTGGATCTGGATAAATTCCCAGAGTGAGTGTCTGATGGAACACTCGTCTAAAATTTCAGTCTAATATATTTTGAGCCATGATTTCTTCAACAGTTTTTAGTGCCGAAACCCGGGAGATTAATAATCTGATAGCTTTCATAGAGAGGTCAGGCATTGCATCTGTGAAATAAAAAAACTGCGGCAGGTAAGAAACTTATTCTTAGACAACCTTTCACACATGTATTGCTTAAACCTTGGAATTAGCTGTCACAACGTCACATCTCCCGGACGCCGGGAAATTTATCCAGAAGTGGTATGAAAGGATGGATCCAAAAAGGTAAGTTAAAACTTTGTGGGATGAATGATTGCAGGTGCGTACATTATCTTGAGTTGTTGTTGAAGATGTCTAAATCTAGAGCTGTTGATATGAAAGACATGAGAGTATTTTTGCCGCCAATTAAACTGTTAAGATGATTATTAGCAGTAGTGTAAAGCTGTAAATGATGATCCCCCCATTTGGGATGCAGTGACATAGCAGATAGTTGAGGAGTTGAAATTTACACGTGTACGTTTTAAAGTGACATGTGCAGCTTGGACAGTGAGAAAAAACTTGTGCTGATCAGAGGTATTGTGTCCATTGCATCCAGCTGTCTGTGTGTAATGTGAGAAAGCTGAAGGCTGTGTAGAATGAACCTGCAATGAACTGTACTGTTAGGACTATGTTGTGTTGTATTGTTATAGTTCTGTTGTAGTGTGTCACTTGTTATTTGGCTGTTGTGTGAAATTGTTAAGGATCAAAGAAAAGGTTATCCTGGTGCCCGTTTGCTCTGAGATAGCCGAGTGTCGGGCGAGGTACAAACTGTCCAGTAGGTAACAGAAAGGTTGGATCTTGGGTAGGTACTATCCTGTAGTACCCCAAGGACTCAGAGGGCAGAGCGACAGGGGAAGCCTCGTAGTGTACAGCCAAATAAATTGCGACAAACAGGGTAAGAAAGACGCAATAACAACTACAAAGGGATCCCGTAATAATCAGGTCCTTTGTCAGGATGGTAATGTCAAATGGATTGAATGTACCATTACCGAGTGCTATAGGGGAGTGCATGTGTTGAATATTTTATCGAGTAACCATTTATACGATCCTAGCAGACTGCCAGCTTGTAATGTTGTTTGTAAGGATTCTTAAAAACCGGCAGTTGCATGCATTCTCAGACTAGCATAAGGTAGGAATCAGTACAGACTGATTTCTGGCACGCATTTAATAATGCGGCATATATATAAACTTTGTTGTAGCATAACAACCAAGTAAGTCTGTAGTAGTAGAACATCAGATCGTCCGGACTGAATACCGTTGTTAAATAACAACATGTGTTTAATGAACGACCCTGACACATACCCCAAGTGCCACCTGTGTCGTAGTAGTATTACTACCTACACAAATTACAGTGAAGGGAATGATATTGGCTCGCTCCAAGGGCCCCTAAAGAAATCATCACCAAAATACATAACAGACCCCTAGACTACAACCCACAGAGTGAATGGTTGAGGGGGGGATGAGATATACATGATCCAATATAATTTCCATGTAAAACCATTGTCAAGTGCAAGAGGAAAGATTTTGTGATATGTGTTACATCACAGGCTGTATGAACCAAAAGCTACACCCCGGCAGAAAGTGTTTTACATAACTGAAAGGGACAAGGGGTTAGTAGACGATTGAAGTGAATGTGACCAATTCCTGCTTGAGTCAATGGAGTTTCACGAATGTCAATTGTGTTGAAGAATTATAATTTGTGGATTGGCAGCATTTTGTCTGTTCTTGATGTTCAAAACAGTGAGCTCCTTAAAGGTTATCGCACTGCTAGAATGTCTGGAGGAACGACTTTGATATCGTACTGGTAAGACAGTCTGTTCGAAATTAGTAAGAAGGCTGTCCGAGATATCTGTCGACAGACGGGGCCGGTCTGTCTGAAGGTAGGGCATTTGCCAGAGAATACCCTACTGCTCTCCGACCATGTGGTCGGGGGAAAATAAGACAAAAATTCAGGATAGTCTTTGGGCATGGGTCCCGGCCATCACTATAGTAGAAAGAGCAAAGGAAGCTGAGGCTGTGATTGTAAAAGAATGTTAAAAATGATTGGCGTTGGATCTTGTGAAATGTTGGAAGATAGGAATGGAAAAGGTTTATAACAAACTGTGAAAAACTGTGTCAAAAATGCAGGCTGTGTGGATGTTAATAAATGGCTGTTTGTGAAGACACAGAGTAAGTGAATCTGGAGTGCTGCAAGAAAGGAATTAATGATGAATAATGAAGATTATGATGGGAACTTTGATGTGACGTGTGTGATGTGTGAACATGTCTGATGTAACATGTGTGTCGAAGAAAAGTCTGAAAAAAACAGACTGGTACAAGCTTATACATTGAGAAGATATTGCATGGATTGATGAGACCAGTGGCCACAGTATAGCATTGGTTTTAGATCTATATTGCATGCTATCATTCTTAACAGCGGTACCGTGTACATTTTTTAGTGTGTCTTGAGTGTGGGGTTAAATAATTCGAGTTATAAATGTAATCAGGAGTTCTAATTTCTTTAAAGAGGCTCTGTCACCAGATTTTGCAACCCCTATCTGCTATTGCAGCAGATAGGCGCTGCAATGTAGATTACAGTAACGTTTTTATTTAAAAAAAACGAGCATTTTTGGCCAAGTTATGACCATTTTTGTAGTTATGCAAATGAGGCTTGCAAAAGTCCAAGTGGGTGTGTTTAAAAGTAAAAGTCCAAGTGGGCGTGTATTATGTGCGTACATCGGGGCGTTTTTAATACTTTTACTAGCTGGGCGCTCTTAAGAGAAGTAACATCCTCTTCTCTTCAGAACGCCCAGCTTCTGACAGTGCAGATCTGTGACGTCACTCACAGGTCCTGCATCGTGACAGCCACATCGGCACCAGAGGCTACAGTTGATTCTGCAGCAGCATCAGCGTTTGCAGGTAAGATCGACTTACCTGCAAACGCTGATGCTGCTGCAGAATCAACTGTAGCCTCTGGTGCCGATGTGGCCGTCACGATGCAGGACCTGTGAGTGACGTCACAGATCTGCACTGTCAGAAGCTGGGCGTTCTGAAGAGAAGAGGATGTTACTTCTCTTCAGAGCGCCCAGCTAGTAAAAGTATTAAAAACGCCCCGATGTACGCACATAATACACGCCCACTTGGACTTTTACTTTTAAACACACCCACTTGGACTTTTGCAAGCCTCATTTGCATAACTACAAAAATGGTCATAACTTGGCCAAAAATGCTCGTTTTTTTTAAATAAAAACGTTACTGTAATCTACATTGCAGCGCCTATCTGCTGCAATAGCAGATAGGGGTTGCAAAATCTGGTGACAGAGCCTCTTTAAGCAAAGCATGGGTCTAAAAAGGGGAGGGGGTTCTGAGAGGTCTGTGAAAGGCGGGAGACAGCTAATATTGAGGGCTTGGGCTATGATCTCCCCACGTGTCTATAGCTCTCTCCTCTGTGAAAAGGAATGTCTTATCTTTACACATGCGTTGCTGTCCCCGAGTACCTAGAGAGAGTAAAATATTACAGCAAGCTGAGTTTGTCTGCATTAAAAATAAAAGTTACAAAATATGGACTGCTGGAATGTGTGGCGGGATGTTGCATATTGAAGTGTTATATGATATGATTTGACGTAATGTTTTGAAGTTAATTCAAATGAATTAAAATAGATATTGTGAGACACAGGGTCTTGAACATGTATGTACCTCTACTGTTCCCTACACCCACACACAATTTATTATTGGTATACAGTAATTGACTTAGCAAACATATTAGTCTGTTAGAATGGATAAAGATTTACAATTGTTATTTTTGCTTTTACACATGAAGGCAAATGGTACAGTATGCTGTAGTATTGCAAGGCTGGAGCCCAGTTGTTGCAGTATGTTGATGACGCAATTCTGGCCCGTGAGTCAGAATTAGACTGCCTAAATGTCATTTTGAAAATGTGTGTTGTTTTTACAGTAAACGGCTGCAAGGTATCTAAAAGAAAAAATGCTGTTTTGTCAGGAGAAAATCACTTTTGTTCTAGGCTATTGCGTATTACAGGGGGCCAAACTGGTGCCCCCAGATAGAGTGCCAAATCTCAATATGTTGAGATATGCCGCTTTGAACCCTAAAAGGACGAAGTAGTGATGAGACTGATCAGGCACGTCTCATTGACAACGCACAATTTTGTTTGGTTTTAGGAGGTGAAAATTGCCTGAACATTGTTCGTTTTACGCCACATTTTAGTAAAATAATTTTTGTTTGTGTTATCATTCAGGCATCTATAGGACCTGATGGGTGTGGGATTTACAAATGTTATTGATTATCACATGAGTGTGTAGAAGTATATAACATTTAGTTGTTTTTGTTTTTTTTAGTATAAATAAGAGTCTAGCTTAGAACAATAGTTAATCTGTATCATATACAGTATGTACAAGACAGGATACATGATAGTTACGATGCAGGAGGTAAATTATCCAGAGACCACTCCCACCTACTCGTTCTGTTCAAGAAGCGGAGCTGGGGGTGCTCGCTGAGGCTTGCAATCTGGCAAAAGTTAAGACGTCCAACATTTACACTAACTCTAAGTATGCTTTTGCCATCACCCACGATTATGGGCCAATTGGTAGTAGGAACTTTGTTGGATCATCGGGTAAGCCAATTCAGAGCACAAGAGATGACAGACCTGGCAAGGAGAGTATGTGCAGCCAGGTAACAGAAAATTGGCTTGTCCCTGGATTCAATAATGCCAACACTAGGTTTGTAGTAGCCTGCATGATATGCGCACGGCATGACATAGGTGAAACAGAAATGGTACTTATGAAAAATGCACACCGGTCAGATTACCCTTTCCAGCGACTGCAGAACATACAACTACCCATGGTAAGTGTGTATGACAATCTGCTCGTATGTGTAGACCTGTTTTCAGGGCAGCCTGAAGCCTGGCCAGTATTTTGCCCACTGCAGAAGATGTGTGTAGTGACAGGGGAATCGTTTCTACCCCAAGTATTGAACTGATGTTTGTACAATGACTAAGATATTAGACGTTCTCTAGATGAAATCCCAAAGTTAGTTTGTATTATAACTGTATTCAATAAGTGTTGTGGGAATATTAAAGGGTTTTTCCAGCGCATAGGCCATCAGTACATGATCTACAGGGGTCCAACACACGGGCCCCGCACAGATCAGCCGGTTCGTGCCTCCGTGCACCGGACGTATAAGCCGGAAGCAGCTGGCTCCGGCCACGGAATAGCGGCCGAGCTGCAGTTCTGCAGCATGGCCGCTATGCTATGTACGGAGCCAACTGCTTCGGGGCTCCGTCCATAGCATTATGTGCCACAACATCCAGTGCCCGCAGGCCACCGTAGCGGCTTATCTGTGAAGGATCCGGTTGTCGGACCCGGACCGATGACATACTGATGATCTATGCGGTGGATAGGTATAGATGCGGTGGATAGACACAACCTGGTCTTTGATGCTGGGAGAGCATGGTGTGTTGTTGTTTGGCATAGCAAGCAGGGTAGCCCGCTCTATGAACTATCAAGGCGTCACAAATAGGCTTCTACCTGGCTATACACGTTGTGCCTCATGACGTACACACTATCCCTCCATGTTTCACACACTTGCACCCCATTATCCATTTATTTCTATTGAGGCACTTCACTCATTACTGCCCCTTATATTTCACTTATAGTATTACACTTGCACATACACTATTCATTTATTATTTCTTACTACACATCCCATGCACCACACACACCACTCCCCTCAAGACCAGTGGGAGTGGCTATTATTATTTAAAGCACCTGCTCACTCCTTCATCAGCGTTTCTGACCTGGCTGTATCCATTTGTAAGTATGGCCTTTTTCGGTGGTTTTGTATATGTCCCCTTGTTTTTATCGGTTCTGTCTGTGCATCAGGAACATTCTGTTCCATTTAAGGAGTTAGGGACTCAGAAGTCTGGGGATCCTTGTCGTGGATTGCGAGCTTGCGTCCTTTTGGCCAAAATGATTACTAATACCCCAGGTATTTTTCATTACTACATATATTCTCTTCTCTTGGACACAGCCTGGTCTTTGATGCTGGGAGAGCATGGTGTGTTGTTGTTTGGCATAGCAAGCAGGGTAGCCCGCTCTATGAACTATCAAGGCATCACAAATAGGCTTCTACCTGGCTATACACGTTGTGCCTCATGACGTACACACTATCCCTCCATGTTTCACACACTTGCACCCCATTATCCATTTATTTCTATTGAGGCACTTCACTCATTACTGCCCCCTATATTTCACTTATAGTATTACACTTGCACATACACTATTCATTTATTATTTCTTACTACACATCCCATGCACCACACAAACCACTCCCCTCAAGACCAGTGGGAGTGGCTATTATTATTTAAAGCACTTGCTCACTCCTTCATCAGCGTTTCTGACCTGGCTGTGTCCATTTGTAAGTATGGCCTTTTTCGGTGGTTTTGTATATGTCCCCTTGTTTTTATCGGTTTTATAGGTCATCAGTTGTCAGAAGATGGACAACCCCTTTAAATACTGAAGTTAAGTTTTATGTAAAGTTTTGGATCAGCATGCCTTAGCATTGGACTATTGGAGGCATGTGTCAGTGGTATAATTTGTAAACGATAACTTCTCAGTGGAAGTAGATTCCCATGTTTTTAGTTGTGAAAGGAAAGTGTTAAAACAGAAAATTCAGATCAGAAACTATACCTGGATCTGGTCTGTGTGTGCACAATATTGTTTAGGTTTGCTGAAGTTTGAACCAGCCGATAAGAAAATTCTGTGCAGTATATATAAAAAGAATAAAAATCAGTTTGTATCTATCACTTTTAGAATACTGCCCAATGTGAAAGATGTCATTGTTAATGTTTTTCTTCAATTTAATTATCTGATTAAGATTAATTAATGCTTATGCGATAAAAAGATTGTCCTCCATAGGAAATGTCCAACTGGGAGCAGAAGGCGGGAAAACCAGATTCCAATGGAATGTGGACAGATAAAGGAAGCTAAACCGGTAGCACCCAAGACACTCTTGATGGCACTTGCATTAATGGTATGTGGCCTCACATATGCCCAAGACTGAAAGGATCGATTTGGTAAGATCTAATTGGTATGTCCCAGGTTTTACAGCTGTTGCTGGTAAATTCTGTTAGAGCTGACTGATTTGCCTACAGAACAGTCCTGGCAGACCGGTGCCAACCTTATCATCATACCCGTCTCCCACGAAGAGACCTTGGAAGGCCTTCCCAGGTAATACAAGTTGTTTTTAGCTTCCTAAGATATTAGATATATGTATAAGGGTGTCAATTTGAATCTCAGAGTAGGTAAGAATAAAATTGGTTTGAGACACTTGTCAGATAAGACGTATAGTATCTGGGAATATTTCTGTGGGTAAGAGCTATTACAGGTCATCAGCTCAGATCAAGGTACAAATCCCACTGAAGAGTGTAATACCAAGTGCAAAATACAGTATACCCAGTAGCTACACATTTTCTAGGTGCCTTGTCGCATGGGACAGAGAAGTTTTTCCTATATAAAGGTGTTTGTTTGATTTAGTTTAAGGGCCTGTCATTGTTATTGTATGAACTTAGAACAACTTTTATAGACTATATTGATGTTAAAGAGGCTCTGTCACCAGATTTCAAACCCCTATCTCCTATTGCAGCAGATCGGCGCTGCAATGTAGATAACAGTAACGTTTTGTTTTTTTTCAAAAACGAGCATTTTTGGCCAAGTTATGACCATTTTTATATTTATGCAAATGAGCCTTTCTTAAGTACAACTGGGTGTGTTTAAAGTTATGTTCAAGTGGGCGTGTATTGTGTGTGTACATCTGGGCGTTTTTACTTGTTTTACTAGCTGGGCATTGTGAATGGAAGTGTATGATGCTGACGAATCAGCATCATCCACTTTTCTTCGTTACCACCCAGCTTCTGGCCGTGCACAGACACACAGCGTGTCCTCGCGAGATCACGCTGTGACGTCACTCACTTCCTCCCACAGGAACTTCATCGCGTCGGATGAGCGAGGACACGCTGTGTGTCTGAACTGCCAGAAGCTGGGTGGTAATGAAGAGAAGTGGATGATGCTGATTCGTCAGCATCATACACTTCTATTCACAACGCCCAGCTAGTAAAACAAGTAAAAACGCCCAGATGTACACACAATACACGCCCACTCGGACATAACTTTAAACACGCCCAGTTGTACTTAAGAAAGGCTCATTTGCATAAATATAAAAATGGTTATAACTTGGCCAAAAATGCTAGTTTTTGAAAAAAAACAAAAAACGTTACTGTTATCTACATTGCAGCGCCGATCTGCTGCAATAGGAGATAGGGGTTTGAAAATCTGGTGACAGAGCCTCTTTAATGTTATCATCAGATGAGCATTTAATTTTAACAATTGACAAAACTTGGGTTACCAGCAAGTGCTAACAAATTTAGATCAAAGACTAAAATTATGAACTCCATCACGGAGATGCGGAGGGCACAAACTGAGCCAATGCAACGTGCTTGTCATGAACTGACAGCAGTCACAATTCTAAGAAGCCGTGTAGACAAGCAACTTGCCAGAGGAAGAGGATTTAGAAGCGGAGGGTATGTGGCAGGCATAATAAAATTCCACTAATCTGCCTATGAGTGAACTCACCCCAGGCTCATAGTTTGAGGTGCTGTGTACAGCTCGGCGATGTACATTAACAAGAGACGGTGTCTGACAGATAAGAAGGACCAAACCAAGTCCTGCTGACATCAGCAATCGTCAAGGTAAAGTAAAGGTCAAAGACCTGAGTAAACCAGTCAGCAACATCCAAGTGTTTTACAGCGGAAGATAAGTAAGTGACCTGGAGGTGGGTAATAATAAATCCCCCACTGTACACCTTCGTACAGTCTGACTCCAGAACTGTGTGGGTTACCCGAAGGGCTTATTTACACGAGTGTGTTAAACGTCTGTGGGACGGCCGTTGAAACAGAGGCCGTCCCACGGACCTATGTAATTCAATGTGGCCGTTCACACAGCCGTTGTTTCAACGGACCGTGTGAAGGGTCCGAGGGAAAATAGGACATGTCCGTTCTTTTCACGCATCACTCCATAGACTCTCAACTATGGGGGATGCGTGACATCGCGTCCCGCAGCGCTGAGCACGGATGCACCATTTTTCACGTCCGAGATGCGTAGCGCTCGTGTGCATCAGGCCTAAGGGTGACAGTCAGTGAAGGGCAGAAGGCAGAAGAGGATGATGATGTACAGGACTTGTCAATGCACTGATGGGACCCCTAAACACAAACCTGAGAGGAAATACATGTGATTGTTGATAGAGTTATATTATTAGTTGTGGCCCTATTCTTTATATTGTTTGAGGTTTATAATCATAGAATATAATCTCTGTAATTGAATATGAGTAAAAGGGGGGGTCTGTGGTGGATGGTCCATTTGCTTTAATCCTCTGTATTAAATTAGACTATGAATTATCGAGTAGGATGCCGGATTATGCAGAGATGTAATTTATATTCCAACTGCAATGACCTTCCCCCTATTTCTTCTTTGTTTGCAAGAAATAGATAATCTCTGAATGTTCTTTCTGTAACCTTGATATTTTAGCAGTTAGCGGTCTGGCTGAATGCCCAGACATGAAGTTATCATATTCCTTATTATTTGTTTCTATCTCATTATTCACATACATATTTGCATACAACTCCCACACGGTTCAATCTAGAGGCCAAATAGAGCAGGAGCAATTTAACGTAAGCATCTAATGAAAATTATAAAATTACATTCGAAATGTATTGTATGTCTGTGATTCGCTCAATATGAAATATTCTCATTGTATGGTATTGGCGGAATCAGCGTTATTGTCATATTGTAAATTATTGGCACAAATCAAGCCTATTCCCCTTTTGAAAGATATTATTGTAATTGTTTTTGCCAATAAATATCAGAGGATTATTTTTGAGCAAACAAGCAATGTCTGTGTCTCTTACTTCTCTCTGATATATTGATACAACCTATGATCTGGATCTGGATCAATTCCCGGAGTGAGTGTGTGTTGGAACACACGTTTAAAATTTCAATCTAATATATTTTGAGCCATGATTTCTTCAGCAAACTCCTTCCAGCTCAATCACGTACAGTTATGTCATGGGCACTAGTGTCTTAGCGCATTCCATCGAAAAGTCTAATTACTGATAACTAGCATGGATTCATGAAAAACAGGTCGTGACTAACCAAAATGCTCGGTTTCTATGAGGAGGTAAGTGCAAATCTGGATGTTGGTCATGCGGCTGATGTGATTTATTTGTATTTTGCAAAAGCATTTGATACTGTTCCACACAACAGTCCTGTTCTGAAGCTAATGGGGGAATGTGTATGCAAGTGGGTAAAGAATTGGTTAAGGGACAGAAAACAAAGAGTTGTTATAAATTGTGCTTACTCAAAATGGGTTGAAGTCAGCAGTGGGGTATCACAAGGATAGGTGTTAGGCCCAATTCTTTTTAATCTCTTTCCTAATGACGTTGTGGAATGGATTGATAGCAAGGTGTCAGTTTTTGCTGTTGATACAAAACTTTGTAGGATACTTGAAATTCAGCTTGACCTTAAAATATTACAGGAAAATTTGAGAAGCTGGCAGCATGGGCAAAAACATGGCAGATGAAATTTAATGTTGATAAATGTAAAGTAATGCACTTAGGACACAATAATAGCATTAATTAATATGTATTAAATGGAATAAAACTGGGGATAACGGAACAAGAGAAGGACCTTGGGTATTCTGGTAACAAATAAGCTAAGCAGCAGCACTCAATGTCAGGCTGTTGCAAAAGCAAATAGGATTTCAGGGTGTATAAATTGAGAGATAAAAACCCAGGATTCAAATGTAATATTACCACACTATAAATCAATTGTAAGGCCACATCTAGAATATGGGATTCAGTTTCGAGCTCCACTTTGTAAAAAGGACATAGGAGTACTGGAGAGAGTTCAAAGGCATGCAACGAGATTATTAACCCCTTAACGCCGAAGGACGGATATATCCGTCCTCAGCAGCTGCTAGTTCGCGCAGGAGGACGGATATATCCGTCCTGTGATCGCGCGGGTACTGACAGTTTACCCACGCGATCAGCGGCAGGAGCACGGCTGTTATACACAGCCTGGCTCCTGCTGCAACTGCCGGAATCGAAGCACGCGCCGATTCCGGCAGTTTAACCCATTAAATGCCGCTGTCAACAGTGACAGCGGCATTTAATGTGTTTGACAGAGGGGGGAACTCCCTCTGTCTCCCGATCGGCGCCCCCGCAAACAAATCGCGGGTCGCCGTCGGGTTTCCATGACAGCCGGGGGTCTAACAAAGACCCCCAGGTCTGTCTTCAGCATCTGCCTGTTAGGCGATGCCAGAGGCATGACCTAACAGGTTGCCTGTCAGTTTTACACTGACAGGCAATAATGCTTTGGTATACGAAGTATACCAAAGCATTATATATGCGATCGGCATATCGCATAGTGAAGTCCCCTGGTGGGACTAAAAAAAAAAAAGTAAAACCGTTAAATAAAGTTTGTGAAAAAAAAAATAAAAAAAATTACAGTCAAAGTCAAATAAAACTACTTTTTTGCCCCAAAAAGTGGTTTTATTTAATAAAACGGTCAAAACAAATCACACATACACATATATGGTATCCCCGCGATCGTAACAACTTGACCAATAAAATGAACACATTAATTAAACCGCCGGATGAACGGCGTCCAAAGAAAACGCAAAAAACAACGGCAAAATTCTCTCTTTTCTCCCATTCCCCCCATAAAAAATAAAATAAAAGTTCATCTATAAGTCCTATGTACCCCAAAATAGTACTAATGAAAACTACACATTGTCCCGCAAAAATCAATCCCACGTACGGCCACATCGACGGAAAAATAAAAAAATTACGCCTCTTGGAACGCGGCGATGCAAAAACAAGTAATTTTTTTCTAAAAGGGTTTTTATTGTGCAAACGTAGGAAAACATATAAAACCTTTACACATTTGGTATCCCTGTAATCGTGCCGACCCATAGAATAAAGTTAACATGTTATTTACGCTGCATAGTAAACGGCGTAAATTTATAACGTGAAAATTAATGCTGGAATAGCTGCTTATTTTCAATTCTCTCCTAAAATAAAGTTAATAAAAGTTAATCAATATGTTATAAGCATCTAAAAATGGTACAATTACAAAATACAACTCGTGCCGGAAAAAACAAGCCCTTATACGGCTATGTCGACGGAATAAAAAAAGAGTTACGACTCTTGGAATGCGACCGTGGAAAAACAAAAAATAATCCTTGGTCATTAACGTGCAAAATGGCCCGGTCATTAAGGGGTTAAATGGGATGGGAGGTGTCGCTCATAATGAAAGGCAAGAAAAATTTGGCTTGTTCAGCTTGGAAAAAAAGACGTCTAAGAGGGGATCTTATTAATGTGTATAAGTATATGTGTGGTAAATACAGAGAACTAGCACATAATTTGTTCCTTCCAAGAACTCTACAAAGGACAAGGGGACACCCATTGCGTGTGGAAGAAAGACGTTTCAGACATCAATATAGAAAAGGGTTATTCACAGTTAGAGTGGTCAAGCTATGGAATGCCCTTCCCCAAGAGATCGTGATGGTACATACTATGTCAGCATTTAAAAAAAAAGGCTAGATGCCTATTTATTTACGAATGGCATTGAGGGTTATAATTAATCAAGCAATGAATGACGGGTAATTTATTGAGAAAGGTTGAACCTGATGGATCTATTGCTTTTTTCAACCTATGTAACTGTACTCTCAGAAGCTGAGTCCACACCATCACCAGCGTGTCAGCTGTATATTACAGCTGATACACTGCTATAACGACAGGGACCGGAGCTAGCTCCGATCCCTAACAATTAACCCCTTAGATGCTGCAGTCCATAGCGACCGCAGCATCTAATGGGTTGGAACGCCATTGGGCCCCCCACGACGCGCTTGTGGGGTACCGATGGTTGCTGTGACACTCGAAGGCCTAACACTGGCCTTTCAGGTCTGCCATCTACAGAAGCCTATTAGGTCCTGCTGTTTTTTGGTTACCTTGCCTTACCTTTATTGTGTAAACCCTGTGAAACATAAAAAAAACACATTTTATATATGCATCGGGAACGACACAGTGACTTCCTGTCAATCTGACTGGAAGTCTATCAGGACCAGACGGATTTTGGTCCTGATGGGCTTCCGTCCATGGTCCATTGTTTGGCTTCTGTTTGCCATGCTAACTATCGGCAAACACCGCAATTTCAGACCAGGGTCTGCCGATATGCTAGAAACCCCTAAAATGCGGTGATCGCAACTGATTGCCGCATTTAAGGGGTTAATTCAACTAAATCAGCAGCAAAGGACAGCTGGCTGGCAAGGGTGGAGTGGAGTGCAGGGTGCACCGGAAACAACTCAGTAACTATACGTTCTCGTGGGGGAAGTAACCTCCCGCGACGACGTATAGTTACTGATTCGTGCTGGTAGGAGTTAATAAATAAGTTGAATAATAGTGGTCCCAGCACGGAACCCTGGGGTACGCCACTTATAACTGGGGATCATTCAGAGTAGGAATCATTGACCACAACTCTCTGGCTACGGTCCTTGAGCCAATTCTCAATCCAATTAAAAACTATACTTTCTAAACCTATAGTCCTTAATTTACCCATTAGACGTCTATGAGGGACAGTGTCAGAAGCCTTTGCAAAGTCCAAAAATACTATATCCACAGTGGCCCCTCTGTCTAGGCTTCTGCTCACCTCTTCATAAAAACAAATCAGGTTGGTTTGACCACTTCTTTCCTTAATAAAACCGTGCTGGCTGTCACTTATAATACAATTTTTTGTCACATAATCCTGTATATAGTCCCTCAATAGCTCCTCAAACATTTTCCCCACGATGGATGTTAAGCTTACTGGTCTATAATTACCCGGGGAAGACCTAGAGCCCTTTTTTATAACAGGCACCACATTTGCCCTGTGCCAGTCCCTTGGCACTAGACCAGTCACTAGAGAATCTCTAAATATTATAAAGAGGGGGACAGAAATAACTGAACTCAGCTCTTTAAGAACTCTGGGGTGTAACCCATCTGGTACCAGGGCCTTGTGTACATTTATTTTATTTAACATAGCTTGGACCATATCTACATTCATCCAATTCAGTATATCAACTGATATATTAACAGCACTGGCACCGGCTACATCAGCTGCTCTTTCTTCTGTTGTATATACAGAGCTAAAGAACCCATTTAGTAACTCTGCCTTCTCTTGATCCCCTGTGACCATCTCCCCATTACCACTATTTACTACACTACATGTTCTTGGCTTTTTCGCATTTACATACCTGAATAATTTTTGGGGATTTTTTACTCTCATTGGCCACCTGCCATTAATTTTGTATTTTTGATGATTTTATTACCTTTTTACAGATTTTATTAAGTTCTTTATAAATACCAAGGGCTACAGCTGTACTCTCAGATTTGTATTTTTTAAATGCAAATTTTTTGTCAAATATTGCCCTTTTTACAGAAGGTGTAAGCCATGTGCGGTTTAATTTTACCCACTATAATTGGCCTTCTTAAAATGAAGTGTTTTTGCGCTCCCAGCCTGCGTTTGTTTTTTGTACGGTAAAATAGAACTATATTGTGATCATTGTTACCGAAGTTTTCACGAACATTGACATTCCCAACAAGCTCTGTATTATTAGAAATGACCAGATCCAACAGAGCGTCACCTCTAGTCGGGTCTTCCACAAACTGGCCCATAAAAGTTCTCTGCAACAGGTTGAGGAAATGTCTCCCCTTTGCAGTTGAAGCCAAACCATGACACCAATTAATATCCTGGTAATTAATATTTCCCATTATCACTACAGTACCAGCCTGTGCAGCCCGCTCCATCTGTTTATATAGCTGATCATCTATCTCCTCAGTTATATTGGGGGGTCTATAGATTTCACCAAAAGTATTTTTTTCAGTGTTTACCTCCCTTTGTAATTCAACCCACAAGGTTTCAACCTCCTCACAATCTTCACTCACTATTGTCTGTTTCACTCGCCTTCATATCACTTCTCACATACAGACATACACCACCGCCTTTCCTATTTGTCCTGTCTTTTTTGAAACCGTGTAAAACCCTGAGGATTTACAGCCCAGTCGTGTGAAGAGTCCGGCCATGTTTCAGCAACACCAACTATTTCAATATGTTTCTCCAGTACCAAGGCCTCCAGCTCCCCCATTTTGCTTGCTAGACTTCTGACATTTGTGATTATACACTTTAACTTGCCTTTGAATTTTTCACTTTCAGTATCAGAAATGTGATTATTTGACATTATTTGGGCAATTTTGTTTTGACTGCTTTTGTAACAAAAGTCTATTTCTCTCCCCACCAATTCAGTCTGACCCCTCTCTAACCTAACTACCCCTTTATTTTCTACATTGACTTCCCTCCTCAGTCCTAGTTTAAATACTCCACCACCCCAGCTAGAATTCTCTCCCCCAGCACAATGGAACCCCTTCCATTTAGGTGAAAATCATCTGCAGAATACAGTTTGTACCCAAATGAAATGTCAGCCCAGTGCTCTAAGAACCTAAAGCCTTCTCCTCTACACCAAGACTTAAGCCATGCATTTAACTCCCTGAGCTCCTGCTGTCTTTCCTGTAATGTGCAGGGCACAGGCAGGAATACTAGCTTGGAGGTCCTTCCCTTCAGCTTGTAGCCTAGTTCTTTAAAATTATTCTTAAGGCTCCTCCACCTACCACTTATTCAATTGTTGGTTCCCACATGGACCACGACAGCTGGATCATCACCAGCCCCTCCCAGTAATTTATCCACCCGTTCCACCACATGCCGAACCCTGGCACCAGGGAAACAGCAAACCATTCGGTTGAGGCAGTCTTGGCGGCAAATTATTCTATTTGTCTTCCTGATTATAGAATCCCATACAACTACCAATTGTCTTGCCTTACCTGCATTACCATCTCGCCGACTACTAGCTGAGCTGTTCTCCCAGCTGTTAGGGAGATCAGTATCCACTAGGGCTGCCATTTCTGAGACCGACACCCCCGCATCATCACCCAACTTGGCAATTTTACTTTGAATATCAGTCCTTTTCTTGGACCCCTTTCTACTGCCCCTAACTACATTAACCCAGCTACTTGCCTGGTCCTGCTGACCCATGTCTTCAACCTCCAGTTCTACCCCACTTACTGCTTGCTCAGTGTGCAGCATGCTCCGATCAAGATTGTCTATCACCCCCAGTGTTGCATTTTGCTCTTCCAGATCTCTAATGCGAGCTTCCAGGTGAACAACATGCTCACATCTGCCACAGATGTATTCTCCCTGGAACTCCGGCTTCAGTCGTGCATACATACGGCAAACTGTGCACTGAAGAAAACCTCCAATCTTGCTCTCCATTATCCCAGTTACAAAAAAACAGTGAACAATTTGTTAAAGTAAAAGAAAAGTACGTACAGGGACTTTAACTCCGGTTTAGTAACTCTACTTGATATACAAGCCACTTAATTTAGCAAGGCCAAAACAGAGAAAGCTCAACTGAAGCCTGCCGGCTAATTTATATCACCTGAGAGCAGTTAACCCCTTCCCCATGTCAGCTGCACTGCTAGAGGGAGGGGTTAACTGCTTATAAAATATTTACTGCTTATAAAATAAATTCTGCTTAAGCATCACTTAATTCAGCTTGTGCTAACAACCTATATCATATTGTGCACAAAGACCAGAGAACAGCGTATGGGTTTAAGGATGGTAGATATCTTTCAATCTTTAGGGCCTGAAAAATAATTGTATTTTATTCCGTGGCATTAATGTAACACTGAATATATAGATGTCCACATTATCTGATTTGAAAATGAAGCCAGTATTGTATATAGAGATGGCGGCCCTGAAGATCTCTCTCACCTTCCCAGCATAATGGATTATGCATAGATCCGCTTTGTCTCTGAGTTGCCTAGGTTTCTGGAATTTCGGGTGCGTGCCAAGTTCTTGGATGACCTTCTCTACAAAACTTCTATCAGTGGCCTTTGGAAACCAGCACTCTTCATCCAGCAGTGACAGAACACCTGGAGGATTTGCCTGAGTAACAGAAGAGACCGTAGAGTATAATGGGGATTTATTTACAGCATCTGACAGTGGAATTAAATCAAACGTAAAGTATTGAATGACAGGAAAATGAAATTGAATGTAAGGGCAAGCATCTCACATATGGACAGGATATCTTACCGGCCTCTCAATCAAATCAATACAAGGCTGCAGATCCAGACCAAAATCAATAAAGTTCCACTCAATGCCTTCGCGTTGGTATTCCTCTTGCTCCAGAATGAACATCGTGTGGTTAAAGAGCTGCTGCAGTTTCTCGTTGGTGTAATTAATACAGAGCTGTTCGAATGAGTTAAGCTGTAGATAGAAGAAAAATATTTCGAGAGACGTTTGTTTTTCGTCTTGCAAATATTACTGTGCTTCTCATAGAAGAGGGTTTGTTTTTCTTAAAATGGTTGTCCTCCTTTGACAACCACTTATATGTGAGCAGGTCTCCCAGAGTACAGCTTGTCAGGGGTGGTCCCAATGCTGGACAATTGATCGATAATCAATGGGTCAAGGTCCTCTACAGTGTAGAGGCTCATTGCATTGGTTTACCACTGATTAAATGAAGGGATAATTGGGGAACCCTACTCTAGTTTGGAAAGACTATGTCCACAAAAATCTATGCTGTTAACACCTTCCCGTCACATTTATTTTTCAGATTTTCATTTAAATCCTCCCTCCAACTTCCAAAAGCCATAACTTTTTTATTTTTCTGTTAATATATTCCTACGAGAGCTTGATTTTTGCAGGACGGGATGTAGTTTTTCATGGCACCATTTGTTGTACCATATAATGTACTAAGAAACAGGGAAAAATTATTTGTAGGGTGGAAAATGAAAAAAAAAAAAACAGAACTTCCGTATTTTTTTGCGCTTCGTTTTTATGGCTTTCAACTTGCAATTAAAACGACATGTTAACTTTATTCTGCGAGTCAATACGATTATGGCGATACCAAATTTATATGGATTTTTTGTTATATTTTACTACTTTTACAAGGAAAAAAAATTATTAAAAAAATGAAATTTCGTTTGTGTCTCCAAAATCTGAGAGCCATAACTTTTTTATTTTTCCGTCGATTGAGCGGTATGAGGGCTTATTTTTTGAGGGACAAGCTGTAGTTTATAATGGTACCATTTTGGCGAACATGCAAATTTTGTATCACTTTTTATTAGATTTTTTTTGTGGGTGATGAGGCGACCAAAAAAACATTGATTCTGGCATTTTACTTTGTGTCAAATAATGTTATATTGTAATAGTTCAGTTTTACGGACATGGCTAATAGGAGTACAAAGATGGCAGACCTGGGGGCCTTCATTAAATAATAATTAAAAAAAATACATAAATAAATAATGGAAAAGATTTGCGGATCAGCGAAGCGGATTTTCCTGCATCAAATCCACAGCAAACACAGTACCACCAAAGTAAATAGGACTTCACGTAATCTCATGTACATGTTGCAGAATTTTTACGCACTAAAATCGACTTGTGGTGTAAATTTAAAAATCCCCAGCATGTACACTTATCCTGCCTTTCTGCCTAAGAATAATATTTTTATTAAAAAAACGCACCAAAATTCGCAGTGTAAAATCTGCACCTGTTTCTGCATCTAAATGCAAAAGCCACACTTAAAAACGCATCAAAAAATTCACCATTACGTTGGATTTTACTTGGGGAATTCCCTGCATTTATCTGCAGGTTTTCCTGCATCAAATTTAGCAATGGGTGCATGTAGCCTATGGCATGATTTCCCAAGGGTCGGATACGCTGTATAAAAACTATGCAGCGTAACCGACCTGAAACCTGCAACACATTCCATCCGAAAAAACAGCACCACATTCCGGAAAAGAGCGGTAGAAAAAAAAAGTTTATACTTACTTTGGCCATTGTCATGGTGACGCGTCCCTCCTTTGAAGTCCGGTCCGGCCTACGTGTATGACGTTGCAGCCCATGTGACCGCTGCATCATGTGCAGCGGTCATATAGGATGAATTTTCAAAAATTGCTGCTACTGTAAATGCTGTGGAATTTCTGCACAGAAGTCTGTTGCGGAAATTTGGCAGCGTTTATGCTACGTGGGAACCGGGCCTAAAGCCCCCTGCACAAGCTGCAGGTTTTGTTGCAGAAATTTCTGCGACTGGAAATCTGTTCCATTAATCTGAATGTGGTTGTTTCGGCTGTGTATGGATTTCTGCAATAAAATCTGCAGTGTGTGCAGAGGGCCTAATGGTAAGTTTACACATGGCAGATTTGTTATAGAAATTTTTTCCAACTGTCCCATTCTTCTGAATGAGGCATGCAGAAAAAACCCCATTTAGATATATGGAATGCTTTTTTCAGTCAAAGAATATACCCTTAAACTATAGAAATAACAAAAAGACGCCAATCTCAAGAATAACTGCACACAAATTTCTTAGAGGCAGTAGACTAGATAAACTATTGAAATATGTGAACCAAAATGTGATATTTACCTCAAAGATTTCAAACCCGGCTATGTCCAGAATTCCTATGAATGAGGCACCTTGTCTCTTTGTCCTATCCAGAGCTCGGTTAATGCGATGAACCAGCCAACGGAAAAGCCGCTCATACAGTGCTTTGGCGAGTGCTTCAACAGCAAAGTCAGCCTATACACAAGGAAGATCAGCATTAATGTGTGGGATGTAATCGGAGGAATACAAGCTATGATTGTTATCACACCCTCACCTGTTCCTTAGTTTGGGCCTTCTGGACGTAATCGCGCCCCACCTTAATCTTTGGCATTAGAATTGCCCGGGTAAATTCTGTGACATTGAGTCCCAAAAGATGACAGAGTTTCTGAGCAGCTAGGAAATACAGAGAACATGGTTACTTTGAAACTGTGCATAATGGCGCCTATGAAAAATTCACATGTTCTCTTTTTTCCTATATAACAGCAATATTAGAAGGCAATTTTATTTATACTTATGCACTCTTTCTTTACATCAGTGGGCAACGTAGCCCCTGGTAGTAAATAAAAATGACTTTTTGACTTCTGATGTCTGGAGCTGGGCGCAGAAGTGTTTGTACCGCGTCTCCAATACACAGATACAGAAAAGTGGGTGATTCTACCTGTCTCCACAGGTGCATGCACATCCAATGTTGTCATCTGTCCAATACTAAGGGCTCGTTCACATCTGCGTTCCAGGATCCATTGTTCTGCTCTGTCATAAGAGAACATTGAGAATACCGGAAGCTCGGGATCAGTTGTATGACGGAAACCAACGGCGCCCGAAGGAAACCATTGACTTTAATGAGTTCTGTCAGGTTTCCGTTATTTTGTCAGACATAATAGTGCAGCATTCTGAGCTATTTTGTCTGGCAAAGACAACGGAATCGGTGACAGGAGCCTTAGATGCAGATGTGAACAGCACCTATGTCATAGCCCATACATATTTGCCTGGTGCTTAGTAAACCGAGCTAAAAAAAATATTCATTAGAAAGTCATACAGATTCCATCATGAATAACTAAAATGGAAAACAGTTTAAGGCAATGTAGAATTTTACAACCATTTCTGGTTGCTACAATGAATTCAAAATAAAAAATGAAGCAACTTTGCAAATAGTCTTTATTAAAAATATTCTACACCTGGAGGGCCCTCTATGGCATCCATATGTCCTACTAGTGCATATGGAAATTACACTTTTTATACATGTAACACAATACTTCATACCTGTGTTATCTGGCATGGAAGCTTGGTCTGTGTTCCTCTCCTTCCGGAAAACAATATTACCAAACTGAAGGACTGCTGACACCATCTTCAGCATAGCTAGATGAGGAGAGAGAAATACACAGGGTAGTAAATGTAGATAAACATGCCGGCTAGTTCTTAGTTACGAGACAGAATGCGTGCCTTCACAAGGACGGCCCTGTAGTGACGGATTTACTATTGGTGTTGCACGGCAGGATACTGGAATAAGTTGAAAATCTTTTCGGCACAAAAAATGTTGTCATCATTTTAGACAAATTTATTAATTAAATGTGCCTAAAAACCCCTGATGTTTGCAACTCATCTGGCAAGGGTGCGTGACTTGGGCCATGTTCTCACAGAGTTTTTTGCAGGCAAAAAAATCTGCCTCAAAATTCCATCTAGAATTTTGAGGCAGATTTTGACCTACCTGCATGCCGTTTGCCGCGTTTTTCAGCTGCGGCCATTGAGTCTCACGGGCAAAAAATGCTTTCTCTGCCTCCCATTAATGTCAATGGGAGGTCAGAGACAGAAATGCCCGAAGAAAGGAAATGTTGCTTCTTTTTCCTGCGAGCATTTTTTCACCTCTGCCTCACTTTGAAATCAATGGGAGGCGATTTCGGATGATTTTTTCCGCGGTTTCCGCGTAAAAAAACTCATTGTGAACAGAATCTTACTGGAAAAGAGCGTGTGGCTTAAGATGCATCAAGATAAGATGCTTTAACGTGGTATAAAATGAGACAGAAATTAATAAAACAAATATATAGAGGAAGGAATAGTATATAAAATATAACCTTTAATTTTTAACCATATAAAAATGGAATAACAATAAGAGTATAAATTGTGCTATTATATCGTATAGCATATACACAACTTAGTATTTGCTTGCCAAATACTCAATTAGCGTTCCATAGTGTGTACAGAAGGATTGCTCAGGATCATAGGAGTTACACAGTGGTATTCTGTCCATATAGCCTAATAAATTCCGTTGTCTCTGGAACCTGTCCCTGTGATAAAGTCCGTAAATTCTGACTACAGCTCCTGCTCCTATGCGTTTTACCAGGTTTACTGGCTCGTCAGGGAGATATTGAGCATGACAGCGTGACAGATAGTGTGGCAATGGCAGCGAGTGCTTGAAAACACGCTCTTTTGTGTATTTATTAGCTCCTCCTCTTCTGGGGGCTCGGTCGTCGGACGTCCAATGGCATGGGAGCGCCGCTAGTCATCACCCTCCCATTACTATCGCGTCCTCACTGCCTCCACAGTGGGCTGGATTAACAGTATCGTATAGGGGATTAATTCAGCCATACCCCTATATGGCTTATCAGCTTTCCAGAATCATGATTGCATTAATAACCTAATCGGTCTCAAAGCTTAAAAAGGATGTTTTTAGAGGTAATATATGAGAAGTTAGACAGGAGAAGAATGATGGATTGGTAAGTAGTTTAACCTGACGTGTGTCATATCATCATACTGCATATACTGACATTAAGATGCTGCCAACATAGATAGTACAGTATGGTATATCTCTCCTGTATTATATTTATACCTGCAGTTATTGTACACTGCCTAGAACCCCTTTATATATTTCTAATTAGTTTCATATGTCATAGTCTATCTTTAGATATACAATAAATCGTTTTATGTCCTTAAAACTAGAGTAGATTATCGGATCTCAGAGAAAACAGGCATAGTTTAAATTTTCATTAAAGAGGCTCTGTCACCAGATTATAAGTGCCCTATCTCCTACATAATCTGATTGCCGCTGTAATGTAGATAACAGCAGTGGTTTTTATTTTGAAAAACGATCATTTTTGAGCAAGTTATGAGCTAGTTTAGATTTATGCTAATGACTCTCAATGGACAACTTGGCGTGTTTTTACTTTTTACCAACTGGGTGTTGTACAGAGGAGTGTATGACGCTGACCAATCAGTGACTAATCAGTCTCCTACACTTCTCATTGTTCCAGCCCAGCATGATCCACAGCACAGTGTGATTGTGCAGTGAAAGAAGTAAACACGCCCAGTTGCTTAAAACACAATACACGCCCAGTTGGAAATAAGAGAAAACACGCCCAGTTGTCCATTAGAAAGGCTCATTTGCATAAATATAAAATTGCTCATAACTTAGCCAAAAATGATCGTTTTAAAAAAAACAAAAAAAAAAACGTTACTGTTATCTACATTGCAGCGCCGATCACATGAAATAGGAGATAGGGATTTGATAATCTGGTGACAGAGCCTCTTTAAGACCTTCTGGGATCACTGATCTAATTCTATGGATCCAGCGACATTCCACTTGTAATAGATCCCTATCCCAGTTACCATCCCTCGGGTTAGATTTAATGTATTGTATACCCTGAAATTTGATAGCTTTATCAAATGCCAACATAGATAGTACAGTATGGTATATCTCTCCTGTATTATATTTATACCTGCAGTTATTGTACACTGCCTAGAACCCTTTTATATATTTCTAATTTGTTTCGTATGTCATAGTCTATCCTTAGATATACAATAAATCGTTTTGTGTCCTTAAACCTAGAGTAGATTATCGGATCTCAGAGAAAGCAGGCATAGTTTACATTTTCATTAAGACCTTCTGGGGTCACTGATCTAATTCTATGGATCCAGCGACATTGCACTTGTAATAGATCCCTATCCCAGTTACCATCTCTCGGGTTAGGTTTAATGTATTGTATACCCTGAAATTTGATAGCTTTAGGATTCCCTCTATGCGTTGCCCATATGTGTCTGGCAATTGGCGTGTCTTTTTTGTTAAGAATGTCATTATAATGATCCCTTATGTGTCTCCTGAATTCTCGTTTAGTTTTGCCTATGTAGTCCATAGGACATGAACATTTAGCCATATATATGACCCCTTTTGAAAGACAATTAATAAATTCTCTATTGGTGTATTCTTTGCCAGTAGTTGTGCTAACAAACGTCTTAGATACTAGTATGGAGTCTCAAGCCAAACATTTGCCACACTTATAGGTGCCAATTGGGTCTTCTGTTAAGCCACCAATTATTAAGAGGTGCTGGTCTGAGATGACTTTGCACCAATTTGTCTCTTAGGCTTTTGTTTCTTCTGAAGGTAATTAAGGGTTTTTCACTTAATAATTCCTTCAGCTCGGCGTCCTTGATAAGTATCCCCCAATGCTTTTGTAGGACCTCTCTGACTTGTTCATGGGCCCCATCGAATGTCCCTATAATGCGCATCTTATTTTTGTTAACAGATGCTTTTGCTTTAGGCATGAGTAGATCACTTCTTTTGGTTTTAATCGCATTAATAAATGCATCTCTGAGGATATGGTCTGGATAGCCTCTTTGGTGAAACCTCTCTCTCAGATCTGCTGCTTGTATCAGAAAGACTTTAGTATTTGAACAGTTTCTCCTGAGATGGAGGTATTGTCCCTTTGGTATGCCTCTTTTAAGGGCATATGGGTGGGCACTTTACCATCTCAGGAGACTGTTCGTTGCGGTGGTCTTTCTGAAAACCTCAGTTCCTAGTTTTCCTCCCATTCCTCTCGACAGTCTGACATCAAGAAATGCCAGGCTATCCGGATAACTAGCTGAAGTGAAACTGAGACCAACTTGGTTTGTATAAAGTTCAGACACAAACTGTTCAAAACGGCTCTGAGTCCCTGTCCACAAGATGAATACATCATCTATAAATCTTAGCCAGAGGCCTATTGGCTCCTGCCATTTGTTATAAGTGTACGAGAAGAACAAATTTTCTTCCCACCAACCTAGTAGTAAATTAGCATACGAGGGGGCACAGGGGATCCCCATGGCTGCACGCCTGAGCTGGTGGTAGTAGTGCCCGCCAAACAGATTTTTTTTTGTAAGATTGAATTCCAAGAGTTCAACAACAAATGACTTATGCGCATTAAGATGGTTGCTTCTTGTTTTCAAGAATTAGGATGTAGCTGTAAGTCCTATATGATGTTGGATTTAACTATAGAGCGCTTCAACATATTAGAAGATAACAATAGGGATAGAGCCAAGGGGCCCTTTACTAACCTTAAACCTGCCAGTAAACAGATGCCACCAGTGTGCAACAATCCCAACATTGAGATCTTTAAAAAAATTGGTTGAAAAAGATCTGAGGACACTAGAGAGCCACAGGGTAGACCATACTAATCTGTAAAAAACTGAGAGACACACTTTACAGGCTCTATCTAATAACAGAGAAATCATAATAAAACCGTCAGATAAAGGGGGAAACGTGGTTCTTATGGACACTGGGAACTATACAGATATGTGTAAAAAGGTACTAGATGATAAAGACACATATCATTGCTTAAGAGAAAATCCCACTGAAATTTTCAGGGGACAACTGAAAGAGATCCTAGACAGGGCTCTGTCCAGGGTTTGATCAATAAAGTGGAATTTAATTTCCTATGGGCAGAATCACCAAAAGTAGCAACTTTTTACACTACACCTAAAATTCATAAAGGGATCACTCCGGTGAAAGGGAGACCAATAGTCTCAGGTATAGACAGCCTGAACCAAAATCTAGGGGTATATATTGACCAAAGCCTACGCCCATTTGTCTTAAGTCTCATATCTTTCATCAGAGACACAAGTGACCTCCTTTTGAAACTGGAAGGCATTACGATGGAACCTAACATGATATTTGCTTCGATAGATGTTGAAGCGCTCTATAGTTCAATCCAACATCACATAGGACTTACAGTAACATCCCAATTCTTGAAAACAAGAGGCAACCATCTTAATGACTCATTTGTTGTTGAACTCTTGGAATTCAATCTTACAAAAAAAAATCTGTTTGGCGGGCACTACTACCACCAGCTCAGGGGTACAGCCATGGGGAGCTAATTTACTCCTGGGCTGGTGGGAAGAAAGTCTGGTCTTCTGGGACACTTATAACAAATGGCAGGAGTCAATAGGCCTCTGGCTAAGATTTATAGATGATGTATTCATCTTGTGGACAAGGACTCAGAGCAGTTTTGAACAGTTTGTGTCTGAACTTAATACTAACCAAGTTGGTCTCAGTTTCACTTCAGCTAGTGATCCGGATAGCCTGGCATTTCTTAATGTCAGACTGTCGAGAGGAATGGGAGGAAAAATAGAAACTGAGGTTTTCAGAAAGACCACCGCAACGAACAGACTCCTGAGATGGGAGAGTGCCCACCCATATGCCCTTACAAGAGGCATACCAAAGGGACAATACCTCTGTCTCAGGAGAAACTGTTCAAATACTATTGTCTTTCTGATACAAGCGGCAGATCTGAGAGAGAGGTTTCACCAAAGAGGATATCCAGACCATATCCTCAGAGATGCATTTATTAATGCGATTAAAACCAAAGAAAGTAATCTACTCATGCCTAAAGCAAAAGCATCTGCTAACAAAAATAAGATGCGCATTATAGGGACATTCGATGGGGCCCATGAACAAGTCAGAGAGGTCCTACAAAAGCATTGGGGGATACTTATGGAGGACGCCGAGCTGAAGGAATTATTAAGTGAAAAACCCTTAATTACCTTCAGAAGAAACAAAAGCCTAAGAGACAAATTGGTGCAAAGTCATCTCAGACCAGCACCTATTAATAATTGTTGTCTTAACAGAAGACACATTGGCACCTATAAGTGTGGCAAATGTTTGGCTTGAGACTCCATACTAGTATCTAAGACGTTTGTTAGCACAACTACTGGCAAAGAATACACCAATAGAGAATTTATTAATTGTCTTTCAAAAGGGGTCATATATATGGCTAAATGTTCATGTCCTATGGACTACATAGGCAAAACTAAACGAGAATTCAGGAGACACATAAGGGATCATTATAATGACATTCTTAACAAAAAAGACACGCCAATTGCCAGACACATATGGGCAACGCATAGAGGGAATCCTAAAGCTATCAAATTTCAGGGTATACAATACATTAAACCTAACCCGAGAGGTGGTAACTGGGATAGGGATCTATTACAAGTGGAATGTCGCTGGATCCATAGAATTAGATCAGTGACCCCAGAAGGTCTTAATGAAAATGTAAACTATGCCTGCTTTCTCTGAGATCCGATAATCTACTCTAGGTTTAAGGACACAAAACGATTTATTGTATATCTAAAGATAGACTATGACATACGAAACAAATTAGAAATATATAAAAGGGTTCTAGGCATTGTACAATAACTGCAGGTATAAATATAATACAGGAGAGATATACCATACTGTACTATCTATGTTGGCATTATCTTAGTGTCAGTATATGCAGTATGCTTATATGACACACGTAAGGTTAAACTACTTACAAATCCATCATTCTTCTCCTGTCTAACTTCTCACATATTACCTCTAAAAACATAATTTTTATTCTTTGAGACCGATTAGGTTATTAATGCAATCATGATTTGGGAAAGCTGATAAGCCACATAGGGGTATGGCTGAATTAATCCGCTATACAATACCATTAATCCAGCCCACTGTGGAGGTAGTTAGGACGAGATAGTAATGGAAGGGGTGATGACGTAGCAGGGCTCCCATGCCATTGGACGTCCGATGACCGAGCCCCCGGAAGAGGCGGAGCTAATACATACACAAAAGAGTGTTTTCAAGCACTCGCTGCCATTGCCACACTATCTGTCACGCCGTCATGCTCATTATCTCCCTGATGAGCTAGTAAACCTGGTGAAACGCATAGGAGCAGGAGCAGTAGTCAGAATTTACGGACTTTATCACAGGGACAGGTTTCAGAGACAACAGGGTCGTTCTTTTCAGAACGGGTGCCCGGTATGTTGTCAACAGTTAGGAATTTATTAGGCTTAAGGGACAGGCAGAATACCACTGTGCAACTCCTATGATCCTGAACAATCGTGCTGTACACACTATGGAACGCTAATTGAGTATTTGGCAAGCTAAATACTAAGTTGTGTATATGCTATAGGATATAATAGCACAATTTATACTCTTATTGTTATTCCATTTTTATATGGTTAAAAATTAAAGGTTATAGTTTATATACTATTCCTACCTCTATATATTTGTTTAAAAGTAGGAAGGTATAACGGGAACCAGACCGTTGATTTATTACTGGGAATAAACAAAATAAATTACTAAAAGTTTGCCAAATATCATTTATCATTGATAAACTTGGTGCATCTAGTTTGATTTTAAGTTGACTGAATTTGAGACATTGGCCCACATTTACTAATGCTAATAATTAGACAGCGTAAACCAGGCAGTCACAAAATGCGCCAAATTTATCACAGTGGTGCATGCTATATGATCATTTTGGTGACTCTTGCATTACCTGTTAGACACTTTTCTTAATCTTTGATTTGGCAGCCATGCCACATTCCCGCGAGGCTATGCCCTTTTGAAAACACATTTAAAAAGTGTCTAGTGAGGTAGCGTATTTTTTGACACATACTAGACCTAGGCACCTTGGTAAATCTGACCCAATGTATATTACAAAGTATTTGACCTTTATGTGCTGACACTTTGCACCCTATTAATATCAATGAGAGGCAGAGGCTTTTGACTGCTCGCAGAAAAATAAAGCGGCACCTCCCACTGAAATCAATATGAGGAAGAAAAGACCTGGGGCGCTCGTTTGGAGTGGTTTTTTTTGCGGAGGATTTTGCCTGCGGTTCTTGTATTAGCTTCAACGGCAAAATACGCCACAAAAAAACGCCAAAAAAAATGTTGGCAATTCAAAAGCTGCTTCAAAATTCCTGAAGGAATTTTGAAGCACATTTTTTCTGACTGTCAAAAAACTCTGAGTGAACTAGGACTTTAAGTTATGGTGTTGTGGGTTGAATAAGCCCTTTCCCAATTTAAGTGATGACTTCTAAGAATTTTCACAGTCTTTAGTGGAGAGTTTTTCTATTCCTTTTATCCCTCTAAACCAGGGGTCTCAAGCATGCGGCCCCTGGGGCTGTCATCTGCGGCCCGCGGGACACAGAGTCGCTAGTATCGGCTCTGCTCCGAGGCTCTGGAATTCCCTGACATCGCTGTCCACATATGAACAGCGATGTCTAGGGCTTCCCCAGAGCCGGAGTCCCGGGCAGAGCGCTAGTACAGGCTCTGCTCCGGGACTCTGTGGAATTCCCTGACATCACTGTCAACATATGGACAGTGTGTCAGGGTCTTCCCCCAGAGAGGAGTCCCGTGCAGAGCGCTAGTATCGGCTCTGCTCCGGGACTCTGTGGAATTTCCTGACGTCGCTGCCCATATATGGACAGTGTGTCAGGGTCTTCCCCAGAGCGGAGTCCCGGGCAGAGCGCTAGTATCAGCTCTGCTCGGGGACGCTGTGGAATTCCCTGACATCGCTGCCCATATATGGACAGTGTATCAGGGTCTTTCCCAGAGTGGAGTCCCGGGCAGAGATCTAGTATCGGCTCTGATCCGGGACGCTGCGGAATTCCCTGACATCGCTGCCCATATATGGACAGTGTGTCAAGGGCTTCCCCAGAGCCGGAGTCCCGGGCAGAGCGCTAGTACAGGCTCTGCTCCGGGACTCTGTGGAATTTCCTGACATCGCTGCCCATATATGGACAGTGTTTCTGGGGCTTCCCCAGAGCGGAGTCCCGGGCAGAGCGCTATTATCGGCTCTGCTCTGGGACTCTGGGGAAGCCTCTGACATCGCTGTCCATACATCGACAATGATGTTAGGGGCTTCCCCAGAGCAGGAGTCCCAGTGATGTCAGGAGCAGAGCTGGAATCCCAGGCAGAGTGCCAGAAGAGGCTCTGCTCCGGGACTCCAGCTCTGGGAAAGCCCCTGACATCACTGTGGTAGCATCTGCGGAGGGCACTGTGGCAGCATCTGCGAAGGGCACTGTGGCAGCATCTACAGAGGGCACTGTGGCAGCATCTACAGAGGGCACTGTGGCAGCATCTACAGAGGGCACTGTGGCAGCATCTACAGAGGGCACTGTGGCAGCATCTACAGAGGGCACTGTGGCAGCATCTACAGAGGGCACTGTGGCAGCATCTACAGAGGGCACTGTGGCAGCAACTACAGAGGGCACAGCGGCAGCATCCACAGAGGGCAGTGTGGCAGCATCTACAGAGGGCACTGTGGCAGCATCTACAGAGGGCACAGCGGCAGCTTCTACAGAGGGCACAGCGGCAGCATCCACAGAGGGCACTGCGGCAGCATCCACCGAGGGCACTGCGGCAGCATCCACCGAGGGCACTGCGGCAGCATCCACCGAGGGCACTGCGGCAGCATCCACCGAGGGCACTGCGGCAGCATCCACCGAGGGCACTGCGGCAGCATCCACCGAGGGCACTGCGGCAGCATCCACAGAGGGCACTGCGGCAGCATCCACAGAGGGCACTGCGGCAGCATCCACAGAGGGCACTGCGGCAGCATCCACAGAGGGCACTGCGGCAGCATCCACAGAGGGCACTGCGGCAGCAACCCCAGAGGGCACTGCGGCAGCATCCACAGAGGGCACTGCGGCAGCATCCACAGAGGGCACTGCGGCACTATCTAAAAAGGGGCTACCCAATCTTGACATGTGTGCTAACTGAGCCGCCGGACTGCATTTAGCGACACTTAAACTGGATTGTTGAAATAAGCACGTGGAGAAATATCTCAAATTTTAAACCTAGCGGTATTATTATAGTAATGTAGTATTATTATTATTATAGTAATATAGTGTTATAGTAGTTCAAATAACTAATTGATTAACAATAATTTTGTATTGTATCAAATTTGAAAGTAATGCGGCCCGTCAACTTCCCATTTTTTCTATATGTGGCCCACTTACCCGGCTGAGTTTGAGACCCCTGCTCTAAACCATACATTTGCTGATTATTCTGTCTGGATACACCCCAAGCCCTATTCCATACATTATTTATTTCTATATACTGAACTGATGAGCACCAATAAGCCAGAAACTGCTCTATGTTTTAGTAAGTCTCTGTGTAAAGCACTGACGGTTTAGGCACAGCAGCAAAAAATAATTATTTATCCTACAATGAGGAAAAAATTCCTTGTTTTTGGAAGTGTCACCACTATTTTGGCTGCTACACATTTGTTACACATCCATATTTTTATAAAACATAATCCACATGCTGTGAGAGTCATTAATGCAACTCTAATAGATGTAATTCACTTTCTATCCCTGCCAGCTGGACACGCTCCCTGCAGACTCTCCCCTTCCAGTAATTGGAATTGCTCAACAATGGAATTCTTTCAGTAAATAATGTGATAAACATTCCACTGTCATCAAATTTGGGACAGCTTGTTACTTACACATGATTTCTTCATGATTAATTCCCATGATTTTCATGGACTCCATTGTCTCCTGGAAGATCTCTTTATCTTGCTGTCCAGGAATGGTGATGTTTCCATTGGACAAAAAGCGATACTGATTGAAGCCCTCTAGTAACAAGTCAGCTAAAGAAAAATAAATGAGAATATAACTGAGGCTTTGTTCACATCTGCGTCAGGGCTCAGTTCTGGCGTTCCATCGGAGCTTCCCATCAGAATGGAACCCTGAATGAAACCAGAAGTTTTCGTTTGCATCACCATTGATTTCAGTGGTGACGGATCTGGTGCAAATTGTTTCCGTTTGTCTCAGTTGTGCAAGGGTTCCGTCGTTTTCATGGAATCAATACCATAGTCGAAAACCATTGGTGATAAAATCATGGTGATGCAAACGGAAACTTATGGTTTCTGTTTGTTTCAGTCACGGTTCCGTTCTGACGGCAAGCTATGATGGAACACCAGAACGGAGCCTTGACGCAGATGTGAATCAAGCCTACTGCTGTCATTTCCAGTATATTATGTTATACAAGTCTTTCTGCAAAATGAAACAGCTTTAAATATTATAATTACTAACAACTGTTACCAAATAGGGGAACATAAATGTGTATAAATGTGTTGCAGACAGTCCTAAGATTTGCAAATGGTGCAATACCGTGATACATATTTATAAGGCTAGGTTCACACTGAGATATTGCTCTGCCTGCACGCCGATTTTTGCTGCGTTGTATGTTCACGGCCATTGAGCACCACGGGCAAAAAAACGCAGCGAAATACGCTTTTTCTGCCTCCCATAGGTCAGAGACGTAAACTCCCGAAGATAGGGCATGTCGCTCCTTTTTCCCACAAGACAGTTTGTCAGCTCGCGGGAAAAAATGCCTCCGCCTCCCATTGAAATCAATGGGAGGCATTTTCGGCTGTTTTTTTATGCGCTTTCCGACGCGGTTTCCAAAAAACTCTGTGAACTGGCTCTAAAGCTTCTGCATGTCTGTTCCTGCAGGTTGTCTGTTTTGAGTTTTTTTGTGCAAAATGTATTAGGTGTATACGACATTTTATATTCGGGGTCATTACGAATGCGGCGATACCAAATGTGTAACTTTTTTGCTTTATTTTGTTTTTTTAATAGTAAAGCATTTTGTAATGGGAAAAAGTGGGTTTTTCATTTTTTTTCCCCATTTTGTTTTTTATTAACTTTATTAAACTTTTTTTAACTTTTTTACTAGTCCTACTAGGGGACTTTATTATAAAAGCGATCGGATGATCGCATATTACACTGCAGTACTGCTGTATTGCAGTGTATTTCTGCCTGCCTCTTTAAAACAGACAGGCCTCCGGCATGACCTAGCAGGCATTCGCTACAGGCAGACCTGGGTGCCTTTATTAGGCCCCCGGCTGCCATCGGAGACACAGACATTCGGCGATATTATCGCCGGGTGTCGGTGGGATGAGAGGGAGCTCCCTCCCTCTCTCCATAACAACTCAGATGCGGTGCACGCTATGGAGCTCCACATCTGAGGGGTTAAACGGGTGAGATTGATATTTATATCGATCTCACCCGTTCGAGCAGGGATGCCCTAGCCCTCAACAACCTGTGGTAGCTGAGAGCAGGGAGATTTAACGGCTCCCTGCTCTGTTTATTTATTCTGATGCAGCGCCGTGAAAAGGCTTATGCATCAGAATAAAGCCCATTAGTGGCCGCCGTGAAAACGCGTATTGGCGGTCACTAATGGGTTAAACTAGTGCTACATTCCATCACTCTGCATGTTGTAGATATTTTATATCCTATAGTTGATCAATTGCCTTTCTTCATGTGTGGTATGTGTCCTAACCCAATCAGGGTTGGGACTCTGTGTTTGGCAAATATTTATGCTTTTTTAATTGTTTTTAAATTGTCTATTTTTCAAATCCTTATATTTTGATACAATAAAGACTAATATTTTTGAAGAGGCTCAGTCTCGTATACATGTTTCTTTTGTCAATGTATATATACAGTATTAAAAATGGAACCTGTTGCAAAATTCTGTCTCCCCTTTTTTTCAATGGGAGTCGGATGCTTCTTTTTAGCTGAACTATAGGGGAAAAATAAAGTTCTGCCCGATTTTCAGGCGGATTCCACCAGAATCTACCATTGAAGTCAATGAAAGGAGGAATAATTCCACAGCGGATTTAGCGGCAAGACCCATCACGCAAAAGCCGCCGTGTGACCTGACCCTAACAGGTAGCTGGAGAGAACTTCACACTCAGTCAGTGGTGTGTACATCGGCACTACATACTTGTAATACGTGTTATTGACAACAATTCCTCTGATAAAACACATCACATTTCCGTCAGGCTCCGTTCTGGCATTCCGTGATTGAAATGCACAACTGAGACAAACTTAAACCATTTGCATCTGAACCGTCAATATTGAAATCAATGGTGATGCAAATGGAAACCAATGGTTTCCATTTGTTTCAATCAGGGTTCCGTTCTGATGGAAAGCTCAGACAGAACGCCAGAACAGAGCCCTTATGCAGATGTGAACGAAGTCATATGCTTACTTTTTACATGCTCTCCTGCTCCAGCTAGAAGTTGATAAAATATATGGAAAGCTCTTTCATCCTTAGCTTGGCGGATTGCTCGAGATTTCTCCAATAAATCTGAAAAGTGGTTAAGGAGTGATACAAGTTGAATGAATAAATGTTATCATATGTCGAAATGTGTTTTTCCTTATAGGGGCTTTCCGGTTTCATATAAATAAAATTTAATCATGTAATGTACAATGAAAAGTTCTGTAAATTTCTAATATAGATCCTGGTTGGTTGGTTGTGAATGAAAATAACCTTGTTTACATCTGTGAGGCTAAAAACCTGTCCTGACTTAAAGAGTCTCTGTCACCAGTTTCATACTTCCCTATCCCCTACCTAATCTAATAGGCGCTGTGTTGTAGATAACTAGTGTTGTTTTTTAAAACACATTTATTAGTGACAAATTTATGGGCATTTTAACATTTCTGCAATTTTTTTTTGTAAAAGCCCAACTAGGCGTTTGTTTTTACTTTAACCAAGTGGGCATTGTAAAGAAAAGTGTATGACGCTGACCAATCAGCGTCATACACTTCTCTTTATTCATTTCCAGCTTTAGCCACAGCACTGCGTGATCTCGCTGTGACGTCACTCTCCTGCAGTTCCTTCACCGGAGCGACGGGAGAATGACCAGACATCGCCTCCAGCTGGCTGGAGGCATTGTCTGGTCATTCTCCCGTCGCTCCGGTGAAGGAACTGCGGAGGTAAGTGATGGCACAGCGTGATCTCGCGAGATCACGCTGTGCTGTGACTAAAGCTGGACATCAATGAAGAGAAGGGGAGTCCAGAACTGAACTGCATATTCTAGATGAGGCCACACTAATGATTTGTAAAGTGGTAATATTATATCCCTGTCCCGCGAGTCCATGCCTCTTTTAATACACGACAATATCTTGCTGTCCTTTGAAGCAGCTGATTGATACTGCATGCTGTTATTTAGTTTATAGTAGACAAGTACACCCAGATCCTTCTCAACATAGCTCCCCCTAGGACATAAAATGCATGCAGATTGTTGGTACCCAAATTCATAACTTTACATTTATCTACATTGAACCTCATTTACCAAGTGGATGCCCAAACACTTAGGGTATGTTCACACGGCCTATTTTCGACCGTTTTTCGGGCCGTAAACGTAAATCTGAAGCAGAACGCCTCCAAACATCTGCCCATTGATTTCAATGGGAAAGACAGCATTCTGTTCCGATGGGCCAGTTTTTTACGCGGCCGTTTTGAAAAACGGCCACGTAAAAAAACGGCCACGAAAAAGTAGTGATGTTTTGGGAGCTGCTTTTCATAGATTCGATTGAAAAAAGCTCCAAAAACGGCCTTAAATAACGCTGTGAAGAACGCAGCGAAAATCACGAGTGGCTTCAAAAACGTCTGAAAATCAGGAGCTGTTTTCCCTTGAAAAAGCTCCGTATTTTGACACGTTTTTGACTCAGTGTGTCCAAATCAGCATGCAATTTACGAACATCTTCTATAGGCTGAACAATACTACATAGCTTGGTGTCATCTGTAAAAATAGAAATAGTGCTATTAATCCCATCCTCTATTTTTATTATCAGCAGACAAATTACTATAAATGTGAAAAAAAACACTTTTTTGTAATTTTTTATATATATTTATCTATCTATATACACCTTCCAAATTATTATGCAAATGTTATTTTTCGCTGATTTTCCTAAATAGTCGATGCAAATGACAGTCAGTATAATCTTCAAGCCATCAACCGTTGGGAGTATAATGATAACAGATTTTTTTTTAGAAGTAAAAAACTCAAAATCCACTGTTTCAAATTATTATGCACAACAGAGATCAAAACATTTTAAAGGTTGTAAAGAGAACTAAAATGGTCATTTGTTGAATTTGCAGCATCAGGAGGTCATATTTACAGAAATCAAAAGCTCTTTCAATCAAAAAAAACTTAGCAGGCCAAGTTACATGTTAATATAGGACCCCTTCTTTGATATCACCTTCACAATTCCTGCATCCATTGAATTTGGGAGTATTTGGACAGTTTCTGCTTGAATATCTTTGCAGGATGTCAGAATAGCCTCCCAGAGCTTCTGTTTTGATGTGAACTGCCTCCCACCCTCAAAGATATTTTGCTTTGAGTTTCTCTCCTTTTATGCCCATAGCAGCCAATCACAGAGGTATTCTTTGCAGCATGAGATGGTGCATTGTCACAGTGCCCACATAGTGCCACAGTTCTCATTGTAGATAATGCCCACATAGTGCCACACAGTGCCCATGTATATAGTGCCAGTGTCCTCTGTAGGTAGTGCCAATATAATTCCAGTGTCCATGTATATAGCACCCCACTGTAGATAGCACCACACCCCCTGTATGCAGTGCTACCCCCTGTAAATAGCACCACCCCCTGTAGATAGCAACATCCCCCTTGAGAAAGCTATGGGGAATTATACTGTGGGGGCAGCTATGGGGACATTATACTGTGGGGGCAGCTATGGGGGGATTATACTGTGGGGGCAGCTATGTGGGCATTATACTGTATGGGGGCAGCTATGGGGGTATTATACTGTATGGGGGCATTATACTGTGGGAACAGCTATGGATGGCATTATAGTGTTGAGACAGCTATGGGGGCATTATACTGTGGGGACAGCTATGGGGGCATTATATTGTGGGGACAGCTATGGATTGCATTATACTGTGTGGGAGCAGCAATGGGAGGC
The DNA here is from genome assembly GCF_050947455.1 of Rhinoderma darwinii. Lineage (NCBI taxonomy): Eukaryota > Metazoa > Chordata > Amphibia > Anura > Rhinodermatidae > Rhinoderma > Rhinoderma darwinii. The sequence goes on from NC_134696.1 coordinate 73,477,072, forward strand.
ATTATACTGTGTGGGGGCAGCTATGGAGAGCATTAGACTGTGTGGGGGCATTATACTGTGTGGGGGCAGCCATGGGGGGCATTATGCTGCATGGGGCAGCTATTGGGCATAATGCTGTATGGCGGAATTTGTTTGGGCATTATACTGCATGGGGCATCTGTGTGCGCATTATACTGTATGGGGCATCTGTGTGGGCATTATACTATATGGGGCATCTGTGTGGGCATTATACTATATGGGGCATCTGTGTGGGAATTATACTATATGGGGCATCTGTGTGGGCATTATATTGTATGGGGCATCTGTGTGGGCATTATACTGTATGGGGGCATTATACTGTTTGGTAGCAGCTATGGGGGCATTATACAATGTGGGCTGAACCGGGTGTGTATGAGCAGGGATTGGATGGGATTAGAGGCGTGGCTTAAAAGAAAAATAAATTGCCGCTGCGCACCACATCGATTACCCCTCTTTCTGATACTTGAAAGTATATCACAGCCTACAGGGAGGGCTGTATAGCACTGTATGGGGAGGCTGTATAGCACTGTCTACAGGGGGGGCTGTATAGCACTTTCTACAGGGGGGGCTGTATAGCACTTTCTACAGGGGGTGCTGTATAGCACTGTCTACAAGGGCGGCTGCATGGCACTATTTACAGGGGGGCACTATCTACAAGGCCAGGCTGTGTGTGGCACCCAGGGGAGGGGGGCCCAGTCAAAAGTTTGCTATGGGGCCCAGTGTTTCTTAGTTACGCCCCTGCTGTTTGTAATAATAAATATTACTTTTATTTACTATACAGTTGTATACACTTAGCAGCAAAGCAAGTAGACTAACGTTAATACAAGAAAAAGGTAGGGGAACTAGGCATAACTCTAGTGACCCTAATTTAAAGCCGGTAGTAGTAGTGGACGAGACTAGCCAGTGATCCCCGCTATTACACGACCCCATATCTATTATACTATTATATTGATGACTAGACTTCGTACGTGCAGACCACTGAAAAAGTACCGATGACGTTTTTATGAGTATACTCCTAGCCATGGACCATACTCAAAACAAAGTGAAAAAAAAGACGATAAACAAACTTCAATTAACCCCTTCCCGACACTTGTCGTAAGTATACGTTATGGAAAGCCAATGCTTCCCGCAAAATGTCGTATACTTACGACAAATGCATGCCACCTGCTCAGAAGCTGAGTCGGTGCCATCATCCTCGGATGTCAGCTGTATCTTACGATCCCCGCCATTAACCCCTTAAATGCAGCCGTCAAAAGCAATCGCTGAATTTAAGGTGTTTGCAGCTCATCGACACCCCAGCAATCACCGGTGTGTCGGTGGCTGCAATGGCATACGGAGGCCTAATACCGGCCTCCCAGTGTGCCTAGCACAGAAAATTTTCAGCCCCTGCCCGGAGGCGGGGCCTTAAAGGCTTCCGTAGCCGCCGGCAAGATGGTGCCGGCTCAGGAAATGAGCCAGCATAATCAGCGGTGGATGTCAGCTGTGTTACAGCTGACATCTACCTGTAACGGCAGGAACCGGAGCTAGCTCCGATCCCTGCCAATAACCCCTCAGATGCAGCGATCGGATGTGATCGCTGCATCTTTGTGGTTGTTAGCAGATCGGCAGCTGTGCCCTGCAATTGCACGACTGCCAACTTGCTATTACGGCAACGGGAGACCTAACAATGGCCACATGTCTGCCATTACGGAAGCCGATTAGGCCGCGCATGGAGGCAAAGCCTAATTGGCTTGCTGTCAGTGAAAGACTGACAGATCTAATACATTGCACTACAAAGGTACTGCAATGTATTAGAAAAAAAAACGAAACAGCCCTCATACCACTTAGTCTATGAAAAAATAAAATGAGTTAAGGCTCCAGTAAGTCAGGAAATAAAAATATGCGGTTGTGCAGATCAGAGGTGAACATTTCATCTGTTTCAAGAGGCGATCTATCGGGGCCCTAAAATTAGGGAACCTGGGAGGGCCCAAATATATCTGCTATAAGTGGGGCACCCGTATTATACCCGGACAACACTTCCCAGCAAAATTCCCAAAACTGCAAAGGTGCGACGTGTGGACCAAAAGGGGGAATAGTTAAGACACGAATTTATCAGTGCGACACTGGTCAGTGCAGAAAGGATTCTTCACAGCGTAACACACATCTATGGATTACTTTTTTTACCCCATTATTATACCACCTTAATATTCCCTGATGTACTCCGCACAGCTTAAATGTACCCCCACATTATAAACGGAAATACCAGTAATACTCAAAACAAAACTACTACCAAGCAAAATCTATGCTTCAAAAGCCAAATTGTGCTCCCACCCATCTGAGCCCTACAGTGTGCCAAAACAGCAGTTTACTTCCACATATATGACACCACCATACCCGAGAGAACCCTTTTAACAATTTTTGGGGTGTGTCTCTCAAGTGGCTTAAGCTGGGCATGACATATTTGCCACTGAAGTCGGCACACCTTGCTTGTGTTTCAAAAATTATTTTTATTAGATTCTCAGGATAAATGCCAGAGGCTATATGTGCACATATAGCCTCTGGCATTTATCCTGAGAATCTAATAAAAATAATTTTTGAAACACAAGCAAGGTGTGCCGACTACAATTCTTAACCTACATCCGGGTTGGGACCCTACCTCGAGCACCCAAGGATACCGGTGCTATCTGAACACAACCATATATTTGCCACTGATTTGCCATATCTGGGGAAAAATGTAAATTTTTAACTTCCACCAACCGCAGCGCATTCATTTATGGAAAAGACCTGTAGGGTGAAAATGCTCACTACACCCCTTAATAAATGCCTTGAAGGGTGTCGTTTCTAAAATGGGGTCACTTCTCAGGAGATTCTTTTATTACTTCACATCAGAGCCCTGCAATTGTGAACCAACACTTTATATGTCGCCAAATTAGGCCTCAATTTCGCATGGTACTCTTTCACTCCTGAGCTCTGTCGAATGTCCAGGCAAAAGATTAGTGCCCCATGTACGGTGATTCTAAAACCGGAAAACACAGCATAATAATTAGAGGGCTTTCTTGTTATGGTGGCACAAGCTGGGCACCACATATTGGCATATCTATTGAAAAATCCCATTTTCACTCTGCAATATCGAGTGCACACTAATTTATGCAAAACACCTGCAGGGTTAACATGCTTACTACACCCCTAGGTGAATACCTAGAGCGAAGTCGTTTCCAAAATGGGGTCACTTTTGGAGGCTTTGCACTCTTTTGGTCCCACAGCGGTTTTGAAAATGCGACATAGCGCCAGAAACCAATCCAGTAAAATCTGTACTCCAAAAGACAAATGGTGCTCCTTTCCTTCTGAGCTCTGCCGTGTGTCCAAAAATTAGTTTATGACCACATATGGGGCATTGCCATACTCGGGAGAAATTGCTTTACAAATGTTAGGATTCTTTTTCTCCTTTATTTTGTGAGAAAATGAAAAATTTTGCGCTAAACCTACGTCTTATTGGAAAAAAATTAAATTTTTATTTTCACTGCCCAATTCAAAAAATAAAATCTATGAAATACCTGTGGGGTCAAAACGCTCACTACACCCCTAGATTAATTCCTCAAGGGGTGTAGTATCACAAATGGAGTCCCTTTTGGGTAGGTTCCACTGTACTGGTACCTTAGGGGCTTTGCAAAAGCGACATAGTGTCAAGAAATGAATCCAGCAAAATGTGTGCTCCAAAAGCCAAATGGAGCTCCTTCTCTTCTGATCCTTTCCGTGTGCTCAAACAGCAGTTTATGACCACATATGGGGTATTGCGTACTCGGGAGAAATTTCTTTACAAACGTTGTGGTTCTTTTTTTCCTTTATTTGTTGAGAAAATGAAACATTTTGAGCTAAAACTACGTCTTATTGAAGAAAAAGGATTGTTTTTATTTTCACTGCCCAATTCAAATAAATTCTATGAAACACATGTGGAATCAAAATGCTCATTACACCCCTAGATGATGTCCTCAAGGGGTGTAGTTTCCTAAATGGAGTCACTTTTTGGGCGTTTTCACTGTTTTGGTCCCTCAGGGGCTTTGCAAATGCGACTTGGCCTCCGCAAACCATTCCTGTTAAATTTGAGTTCCAAAAGCCAAATGGTGCTCTTTCCCTTCTAAGCCCAGCCGTGTCTCCAAACAGCCGTTTGTGACCACATGTGGGTATTGTTTTACTCTGGAGTAATTGCTTTACAAATGTTGTGGTGCTTTTTCTCCTTTAGTCCTTGTGGAAGTGAGAAAAAATTAGCTAAACCTATTCTTTGAAAGAATGTCGATTTTCATTTTCACAACCTATTTCCAATAGTTTCTGCAAAAAATCTGCTGTGCCAAAATGCTAACTATACCTCTAGATAATTTGCTCAAGGGGTGTAATTTCCAAAATGGGGCCACTTGAGGGGGGTTTTCACTGTTTTGATCCCTCAGGGGCTTTGCAAATGCGACCTGTCCTCCGCAAACCATTCCTGCTAAATTTGAGCTCTAAAGTCAAATAGCGCTTTTTCCCTTCTAAGCCCTGCCGTGTGTCCAAACAGCAGTTTATTACCACATATGGGGTACTGCTTTACTCGGGAGAAATTGCTTTACAAATTTTGCGGTGCTTTTTCTCCTTTAGTCCTTGTGGAAATTAGAAAAATGAGCTAAACCTACATTTACTTTGAAAAAATGTCTATTTCCATTTTCACGGCCTACTTCCAATAATTTCTGTACTAAAGCTGTAGGGTCAAAATGCTCACTATACCCCTAGATAATTTCCTTAAGGGGTGAAGTTTCCCAAATGGAGTCACTTTTGGGGGATTTCCACTGTTTTAGCACCTCAATAGCTCTTCAAACCCGACGTAGTGCCTAAAATATATTCTAATAAAAAGGACGCCCAAAATCCTGAGGCCGGTGTTTCAGTCTATAAGCACGCTAGGGCCACATGTGGGATATTTCCTAAAACTGCAGAACCTGGGCAATACATATTGAGTTGCGTTTCTCTGGTAAAACATTGTTACAAAAAAAATGGATTAAAAATGAATTTCTGCAACAACAAAAAATGAAATTTGTAAATTTCACCTCTACTTTGGTTTAATTCCTGTGAAACGTCTAAGGGGGTTAAGAAACTTTATAAATGCTGTTTTGAATACATAGAGGGGTGAAGTTTTTAAAATGGGGTGACTTTTTGGGGGTTTCTAATATACAAGGCCCTAAAAGTCACTTCACAACTGAACTGGCCCCTGCAAAAATAGCCTTTTGAAATTTTCTTGAAAATGTGAGAAATTGCTGCTAAAGTTCTAAGCCTTGTAACGTCCTAGAAAAAGAAAAGGACGTTGAAAAAAACAATTCCAATCTAAAGTAGACATATGGGGGATGTTAATTAGCGACTATTTTGTGTGGTATCTATAACTGCCTGTCTTACAAGTAGATACACTTAAAGGACAGGTGTCGCGAAAAAATTTTGTTTTTATATAAATTAGCTTTTAGAGTGTTATTAAAATAAATTATATTTATTTGTGTGTTTGTGTTTTACTTTTTTCTTTTTTCGAACTTTTACCTCACTATGGGGGCTGCTATTATTTTTTTTCATCTCTGTATGTGTCGATTAACAACACATACAGAGATGGAATACGGCACATACATCCCCATAGAGAATGCGAACGGGAGCCGTATGTGTACGCCGTCTGTATGGGAACTGCGCATGCGCCGCTCCCACACAGTCCAAAAGGAAGGTCTTCGGCCGAGCGACATCCGGTGCCATTTTCATGTGGACCGGAAGCCGCGGCCGGACGCTAAGAGGAATACTTCCGGTCGCGGCTTCCGGACATGTGTTCAGAAGAAAGCACTAGGAGCGGAGGGAGCGGAGGCAGCGGCAGGAGCAGGTAAGTTATGTTTGTTTGTGTTTTACTGTGTGATTACCACTGTATATAAGCCTACTACACTGTGCAATCACTCAAAAAAATTGCGGCACACAGTGTAGGAGTTTTGAACATTCAACCCCCTCCTTTCTCCTGGCACTAGCCAGGATAAAGGAGGGGGATTAATTGAGCACACTAGAGCGAGTGTGTATTCTCCAATTTTGCAGCATAAAGCAATGTGGTTGCTTTACCACGTTGCAATGCTGCAATTTTGGGAATTGCTCCCTCTAATGACCAGCACATGGAAATGTTATAAATTAGAATCTAATTTATAATATATCCTGACTTCTGAAAAAAATTTAAAAAATGAGAACAATGTCTAATCATTTATATACTAAATGTTTAACTAAAAAAAAAAAAAAAAAAAAATTTCTAGCAACACATTCCTTTTAAATTTAGAAAAATGCTAATTTTTGCAATTTTTCGCTACATTTTGGTGTTTTTCCCAATTAAATACTGAATGTATCGAGCACATTTTGCTAGTAACAAAGTCCATGTGTCACGACAAAACAATCTCAGAATCGCTTGGATAGGTTAAAGCATTCTGAAGTTATTGCCACATAAAGTGAAACATGTCAGATTTGAAAAATGAGGCTCTGTCAGGTAGGTCAAAAGAGGCCAAAGATAGGAGGGGTTAAAAATAGTTTTCTTTCAGTAGTCAGGTCACTACGACAACGCTTCCCTGCAAACAATGTCAGCAGTAGAACCACCAGGGATGTGTGCATAAAGATTGGTGGAGTTGCTAACACGGGAGAGCCACACAGAGCTGGCCGTGCGCAAAGCAGCTGACACTGAGGTCCACGCCTGCAATGCGCAGCGTTTGGCCCTGCGCTTTATTGATGGTCATTATATAATAACTGGATGCCAACAGGCAGAAAAAAAAAACTTTTTCCCAACTACCATAAACAGTTAAATTCTAAATCTTTATTAACCTCTTCACGCGCTGCGCCGCAACTGTACGTCCTGCAGAGGGCTTGCTTCCCACATCAGGACGTACAGTTGCGGAGTAGTTTCCGGCGAACACTGTCTTAAAGGACAGTGTCTGGGAACCGGGAGGTCAGCTGTCCCCAACAGCTGACACTCAAGTCTTGCCGGTCAGCGGACAATCACCGCTGATTTCGGCACTTAACCCCATAAATGCGGCGACAGATTGCGTTCGCCGCATTTAAGGAGTTTGAAGCACAACGGCAGCCCCCACGAAGTGATTGTGTGGGCTGCCGATGCTTGTCGTGGCAATCGGAGGCAAGACAATGACTTCCGGGTTGCCATGTACGGAAGCCTCGGAGGAGCAGACTCCAGCCGATCCTCCAATGCTTCCGGTCAGTGTGACTGTCATGTCACAATGGCAGTTAGAACACATTACACTACGTAGGTAGTGTAATGTACTCTAGCAGCGATCAAAGCTGCAAGTCTAAATGTCCCCTAGTGGGACAAGTAAAAAAAGTAAAAAAAAGTAATAAAAATGTTTTCAAAAAAAGTGTAAAAATAAAAGTTATAAGTTATATAAACAAAAATTGCTTTTTTTCCTATAATAAGAATTTCACATAAAAAAAAGTAGACATATTTGGTATCGCCGCGATCGTAACGGCACAAACTATACAAATTTTATTTTATTTTTCCCGTACAATGCACACCCCAAAAAAAATCAATAAAAAACTACACCAGAATCGCTATTTTTTGGTCACCACCCCTCCCAAAAAAAGAGAATAAAAAGTGATCAAAAAGTTGCATCTACCCAAAAATAGTACCGATAAGAACTACAACCCGTTCCGCAAAAAACAAGCCATTACAAAGCTTTTTTGACAAAAAAATAAAAAAGTTACGGCTCTCAGAATATGGTGACAGAAAATAAATTATTTTATAAAAAAGTGATTTTATTGTGCAAACGCTGCAAAACATAAAAAAACCTATATACATATGATATTGTCGTAATCGTACCGACCCGCAAAATAAAGTAAAACTGTCATTTATAGCACATGGTGAACACTGCAAAAAATAAACTAAAAAACATTGTCAGAATTGCTTGTTTTTGGTTACCTTTAAAGCCAAAAAATGTAATAAAAAGTGATCAAAAAAAATCGCATGTACCACAAAATGGTACCAATGAAAACCACAGATTGTCCCGCAACAAATAAGCCCTCACACAGCTCCGGTGGTGAAAAAATAAAAAAGTTCTGGCTCTCAGAATATGGCGATGCAAAATGGGCAGAGTGTTCCAAAATCCGATAAGATAGGGCGACATTTATCAGTGCGAAACCGGCCACATATCTATGAAATATTATTTCTTTACCGCATTATTATACCCTCCTATTATGCCCTTATGTACTCCGCACAGATTACATATGTCCCCACATTATAAACTGAAGTACCAGCAAAACCCCAAACAGAACTACTACCAAGCAAAATCTGCATGCGGAAAGCCAAATGGCGTCCCTCCATTCTTAGCCCTGCAGCGTGCCCAAACAGCAGTTTGAGCCCACATATATGGCATCGCCATACCTGAGAGAACCCGCTTAACGTTTTATGAGGTATTTGTCTTCAGTGGCACAAACTGGGTACGACATATTATGACCTAAAATGGCATACCAGTGGAAAAATGCAATGTTCACACCATCCGCTGTGCATTAACCCTTTTGCGCACTATGACTTAATAGCACGTTATGGTGCGAGGTTTGATGTATGGAGCCGGCTCACGTGCTGAGCCCGCTCCATACGCTGCAGGTGTCAGCTGTGTATTACAGCTGACACCCAGGACTAACGGACAAGAACAGCGATCGTGCGGTTACAGAAGCCTGTAAAAATAACAATATACTGCAATACATTAGTATTGCAGTATATTGTACCAGCAATCCAATGATCGCTGGTTCAAGTCCCCTAAGGGGACTAATAAAATGTGTAGAAGTATTAAAGTTCTTAGTAGTTAGAAAGAAAAAAGTTAAAATAAAACCTTTTCCCATTTTTCTTCTAAAGCAATGTAAAAAAATAAACAAAATTGTATCGCTACGTCTGTAAAAGGCCAAACTATTACAATATACCATTATTTAACCCGCACGGTGAACACCATAATTTAAACCGCCAAACTCGCAGTTTTTTTGTCACATTATGAAATACAACTTTTTGATCACTTTTTACGTACCAAAAAATGGTACCAATAAAAACTACAGCTCGTCCCGCAAAAAATAAGACCTCCCACTGCTCAATCAACCGAAAAATAAAAACGCTACGGCTCTCAGAATGTGGTTAAACAAAACAATTTTTATTTTAACAAATAGATTTTTCTTTGTAAAAGTAGTATAATATAAAAAAAAAACTATATAAATTTGGTATCACCGTAATTATATTGAGCCGCAGAATAAAGTAAAGTTTTCGTTTTTACTGCACGGCGAAAGCTGTAAAAACGAAAATGCCAAAAAGTGAAATCAGATTTTTTTTCCTATATCAGCCTGCAAATAATTTTTTTTCAGTTTCCCAGTACATTTTATGGCACTTTAAATGGTGTCACTAGAAAATACAGCTTCTCCCGCAAGAAATAAGCCCTCACACCTCTCTATTGACAGAAAAAAGAAAAAAGTTATGGCTCTAAGGCTTTATTCAGACGAACGTGAAAAAGGTCCGTGCAACGCGCGTGATTTGCACACGCGTTGCACGGACCTATATGTGTCTATGGGGCCGTGCAGACATGTCCGTGATTTTTGCTCAGCGTGAGTTCGCTGAAAAAAAGTCACGACATGTCCGTTCTTTGGGCGTTTTGCACGCATCACGCACCCATTGAAGTCAATTGGTGCGTGAAAACCACGCATGCCGCACGGAAGCACTTCCGTGCAAACTGCGTGATTCGCGCAAGAGCTGTCAAAAGGATGAATGTAAACAGAAAAGCACCACGTGCTTTTCTGTTTACAAACATCCAAACGGGGTGTCTTTGAGAAGAGCGAACCCGGACAACCGAACCGAACTTCACCGGGTTCGGCCGAACTCGTTTTGGCCGAACCCGGCAAAAAAATATCCGGTACGCGACGTCAGGAGATAGTCACTGTCCAGGGTGCTGAAAGAGTTAAACTGTTTCAGCACCCTGGACAGTGACTTCCGATCACAATATACATGAACGTGTTAAAAAAAAAAAGGTCTAACTTACCGATAACTCCCGGCTTCTTCCTCCAGTCTGACCTCCCGGGATGACAATTCAGTCCAAGTGACAGCTGCAGCCAATCACATGCCAAGCACAGGCTGCAGCGGTCACATGGACAGCCGCGTCATCCAGGGAGGTGGGGCCAGATGTCAAGAGAGGCGCGTCACCAAGGGCGCGTCACCAATGCAACGGCCGGGAGGGAAGTTCTCTGTAAGTACGAACCTCTTTTTTTTTTTAACAGGTTGCTAGATATGGTGATCGGAATTCACTGTCGAGGGTGCTGAAACAGTTACTGCCGATCAGTTAACTCTTTCAGCACCCTGGACAGTGACTGACGTCGGCTAGAATCATCTCTATGATGGCGGCTGCGCGAAAAGCACGCAGCCGCGCATCATACACGGATGACACACAGAGCTGGCAAGTGATTTTTGCGCGCGCAAAAACGCCACGTTCATTTGAATCCAGCCTTAGACTGTGGGGAGTGAAAAGAAAGAAAAAATGGATCAGTCCTGAAAGGGTTAATTCATTTCTAATGAAAAAAAACTTATGACCCCATGTGGGTATTTCCGTAGTCAGGAGAAATTGTTTTACAAAAATTGGTTGTTTTTTCGCCTTTATCCCTTGTGAAAATGAGAAAATTCAAGATTTTAGTGAAAAAAAATTGTGATATTCATTTTTGCGGCCTAATTCTAATAAATTCGGCAAAAGACCCGTGGGGTCTAAATGCTCACTATACCCCTAGAAAAATTCCTTGAGGGGTGTTTCCAAAAGGGGGTAACTTTGGGGGTTTCCACTGTTTTGGTCCCTCCAGGGCGTTGCAAACGTGACATGGCACCGAAAACCATTCTAGCAAAATCTGTGATCCAAAATCCAAATGGCGCTCCTTCCCTTCTGAGCCCTGGTGTGTGTCCTATCATCAGTTTATTACCACATATGGGGTATTGCCGTAATCGGGAGACATTTCTTTACAAATGTTGGGGTGCATCTTCTTCATTATTCCTTGTAAATATTAAAAATGTCTGTTTTTTCAGAAAAAACTGTAGATTTTCATTTTTACAGACTAACTGTAAAGGATCTGCCAGACACAGCTTCTTTGTTGACGCCCGTGGTTAATCAGTCTGCACCTTCTCCTAAGTCTGATAGTGACTCGATCTGCTACCACTCAGGCTGGTAGGCTCAGGAGTGGGAGAACCTATCACAGCCTGGCCAGACGGTTCTAGCTCCCACCCTCGGTCTATTTACACCTTCATTTCCTGCTTGTCTCTGCCTGTGATTCTTTCCTGTTTCCTGGCTCTGCTGCTCCTGCTATCATTATTGACCTTGCTTCATTTTGACCCTGGCTTTACTGACTACTCTCCTGCTCTGCGTTTGGTACCTCGTACACTCCTGGTTTGACTCGGCTCGTTCACTACTCTTGTTGCTCACGGTATTGCCGTGGGCAACTGCCCCATTTCCCTTAGCTTCTGTGTACCCTTGTCTGTTTGTCTGTTGTGCACATATTGAGAGTAGGGACTGTCGCCCAGTTGTACGCCGTCGCCTAGGACGGGCCGTGCAAGTAGGCAGGGACTAAGTGGCGGGTAAATTAGGGCTCATCTGTCTTCTCCCTACCCCGTCATTACACTAATTCCAATATATTTAGCAAAAAACTTGTGTGGTCAAAATGCTAACTATGCACCTAGATAAATTCCTTGAGAGGTGTAGTTTCAAAATGGGGTAACTTTTGGGGTGTTTCCACTGTTTTGGCACCACAAGACCTCTTCAAACTGACAAGGTGCCTAAAATATATTCTAAAAAACAGGAGGCCCAAAATTCACTGGGTGCTCCTTTGCTTCTGAGGCCTGTGTTTCAGTCCATTAGCGCACTATGGCCACATGTGGGATATTTCTAGAAACTGCAGAATCTGGGCAATAAAATATTGAATTGCATTTCTCGGGTAAAACCTTCTGTGTTACAAAAAAAAATGTTTTAAAAATGAATTTCGGCAAAAAAATAAAAATTTGTAAATTTCACCTCTACTTTGCTTTAATTCCTGTGAAACGCCTAAAGGGTAAAAACACTTTCTGAATGCTGATTCGAATACCTTGAGGGGTGCAGTTTTCAAAATATGGTGACTTCTGGGGATTTTCTAATATATAAGGCCCTCAAAGCCACTTCAGAACTGAACTGGTTTCTGAAAAAATGACCTTTTGACATTTTCTTTAAAATATGAGAAATTGCTGCTAAAGTTCTAAGTCTTGTAAAGTCCTAGAAAAATAAAAGAACATTCAAAAAACAATGCAAACATAAAGTAGACATATGGGAAATGTTAACTAGTAACTATATTGCGTGGTATTACTATCTGTTTTACAAGCAGATACATTTACATTTAGAAAACTGCTAATTTTTGCACATTTTTGCAAAATTTTGGTGTTTTTCAGAAAAAATACCGAAATTATTGACCACATTTTTTCACTAACATAAAGTACAACATGTCACGAGAAAACAATCTCAGAATCGCTTGGATAGGTAAAAGCATTTCGATATTATAACCACATAAAGTAACACATGTCCGATTTGAAAAAATCGGCTGTGTCCTGAAGGGGTTAAGCTATGTAAGCAAATCCACCAGGGGGCTGTGGGGCACTACCAATCAGGGGGCTGTGTGGCACTCCCTACCAGGGGGCTGTGTGGCACTACCTACCAGGGGGCTGTGGTCTGTGTGGCACTACCTACCAGGGGGCTGTGGTCTGTGTGGCACTACCTACCAGGGGGCTGTGGTCTGTGCGGCACTACCTACCAGGGGGCTGTGGTCTGTGCGGCACTCCCTACCAGGGGTCTGTGCGGCGCTCCCTAGCAGGGGGCTGTGCGGTGCTCCCTAGCAGGGGGCTGTGCGGCACTCCCTAGCAAGGGGCTGTGCGGCACTCCCTAGCAGGGGGCTGTGCGGCACTCCCTAGCAGGGGGCTGTGCGGCACTCCCTAGCAGGGGGCTGTGCGGCGCTCCCGAGCAGGGGGCTGTGCGGCGCTCCCAAGCAGGAGGCTGTGCGGCGCTCACTAGCAGGAGGCTGTGCGGCGCTCCATAGCAGGGGGCTGTGTGGCGCTCCATACAGGGGACTGTGTGGCGCTCCATACAGGGGACTGTGTGGCGCACTCTACAGGGGGCTGTGTGGCGCACTCTACAGGGGGCTGTGTGGCGCACTCTACAGGGGGCTGTGTGGCGCACTCTACAGGGGGCTGTGTGGCGCACTCTACAGGGGGCTGTGTGGCGCACTCTACAGGGGGCTGTGTGGCGCACTCTACAGGGGGCTGTGTGGCGCTATCTACAAGGGGGCTGTGTGGCGCTACCTACAAGGGGGCTGTGTGGCGCTACCTACAAGGGGGCTGTCTGACGCTACCTACAAGGGGGCTGAGTGGTGCTACCTACAAGGGGGCTGTGTGCTGCTACCCACAAGGGGCTGTGTGGCGCTACCCACAAGGGGCTGTGTGGCGCTACCTACAGGGGTAATCTGTGAGTGGTGGGCTGATGGTCATTTTACTGTGAGTGGTGGGCTGATGGTCATTTTACTGTGACCACACACACAGATCAAGCAATATAACCACATCCGGTTATTGATATGTATATGTATACATATCTATATATGTGTGTGTGTGTGTGTGTGTGTGTGTGTATATACACATACATACATACATACATACATACATACATATAGGCATAGGAGGGGGCATGTTAGAGGAGAGACAAGGCGGCAAGGAAGCGCAGAAAATCCTAGAGTGAAGGAGGAGGTGTGGACGACGAGATAGGAGGAGGGGGGAGTGCTCTATGATTGATGACGCTCCATGTCTTTGCTAAGACAGCACTTCCGACTGTGTAGAGACACGGCGCGTCATCCACTAACTTTAGGCTCTATTCACACATCAGGGTCCGAGTGTCGGTCGATAAAAACTGTGGTTTTGGTCTGTTTTTCTAGGCCATTTTGCATCCGTTTCAATTTCATTTGTAAATTTTCTGCCACACACTGCCCTCTGTAGATAATCACTAGCAGGAGGCTGTGCGGCGCTCCATAGCAGGGGGCTGTGTGGCGCTCCATACAGGGGACTGTGTGGCGCTCCATACAGGGGACTGTGTGGCGCACTCTACAGGGGGCTGTGTGGCGCACTCTACAGGGGGCTGTGTGGCGCACTCTACAGGGGGCTGTGTGGCGCACTCTACAGGGGGCTGTGTGGCGCACTCTACAGGGGGCTGTGTGGCGCACTCTACAGGGGGCTGTGTGGCGCACTCTACAGGGGGCTGTGTGGCGCTATCTACAAGGGGGCTGTGTGGCGCTACCTACAAGGGGGCTGTGTGGCGCTACCTACAAGGGGGCTGTCTGACGCTACCTACAAGGGGGCTGAGTGGTGCTACCTACAAGGGGGCTGTGTGCTGCTACCCACAAGGGGCTGTGTGGCGCTACCCACAAGGGGCTGTGTGGCGCTACCTACAGGGGTAATCTGTGAGTGGTGGGCTGATGGTCATTTTACTGTGAGTGGTGGGCTGATGGTCATTTTACTGTGACCACACACACAGATCAAGCAATATAACCACATCCGGTTATTGATATGTATATGTATACATATCTATATATGTGTGTGTGTGTGTGTGTGTGTATATACACATACATACATACATACATACATACATACATACATATAGGCATAGGAGGGGGCATGTTAGAGGAGAGACAAGGCGGCAAGGAAGCGAAGAAAATCCTAGAGTGAAGGAGGAGGTGTGGACGACGAGATAGGAGGAGGGGGGAGTGCTCTATGATTGATGACGCTCCATGTCTTTGCTAAGACAGCACTTCCGACTGTGTAGAGACACGGCGCGTCATCCACTAACTTTAGGCTCTATTCACACATCAGGGTCCGAGTGTCGGTCGATAAAAACTGTGGTTTTGGTCTGTTTTTCTAGGCCATTTTGCATCCGTTTCAATTTCATTTGTAAATTTTCTGCCACACACTGCCCTCTGTAGATAATGCCACACACTACCTTCTATAGATACTGCCACAGCCCCCTGTAGGTAATGCCACACAGCCTCCCTGTAGGTAATGCCATTGTAGGTAGTGCCACTAGGGATGTCACGATACCAGAATTTGGACTTCGATACCGATACTTCGTTTAGTATTGC
Organism: Rhinoderma darwinii; assembly: GCF_050947455.1. Taxonomy (NCBI): domain Eukaryota; kingdom Metazoa; phylum Chordata; class Amphibia; order Anura; family Rhinodermatidae; genus Rhinoderma; species Rhinoderma darwinii. The sequence goes on from NC_134696.1 coordinate 73,492,246, forward strand.
GATTTCGATACCAATTTGATACTTTGCCAACAGTAATAAAAAAAAAAGTTCTTCCGTTTTCTGATGTGAGGCGCGAGGTGTGATGAATTTTGAATGTGCCTCACATTAATAGTAATTAATAGTTATTAATCCCATAATGTTTCTCAGTCATAATGGGTTAATGTGTAAGGTACATGATGGGGTTAATTACTATTAATGTGAGGCACATGGAGGTTAAATTCATTGCACCTCGCGGCACACATTAATAAGTGAAAGAAAGCAGTTTATTTAACATTTTTTTACAGCGTACACATCACAAATGATGCAAAAAAAAATTTTGTGCAGGTTATTACGGCCACGCCAATACCGAATATGTGTATATTTTATGTATTGAGAATTATTTTAATGTTTATTGTAAAAAAGGTGTATGTGTATTTTTTTAAAATTTAACATTACTTTGTTTTTAAACTTTAATGTACTGGCATATATCAGATATGTGCCAGTTCATTCGGCTGTGTACGGATAGTACACAGGCAGTTGTTAGGACATACCTAAGTATGCCCTAACAACAAGAAATATGGTAAGACAGCCCTGGGGTCCTTCAATGGACCCTGTGCTGTCTGCCCATATGTGGTACGTCCCTCAATCGCGTTACAGGGATTCCTGTGATGCGATCCAAGGGGCATCCCCCTTCTCTTTTTCTCATGAATGCCGCAGTCAGCTATGATCGCAGCATTCAGGAGAATTGCGGGGGAGATGAGAGGTTTACAGTCATTGCCCCGCTCCTGACAGGAAGTGCGCGCGCGGTCAGCATGAGGTGATGCGGCCGGCGTTGCACTAATGAGCGGCGGTTCAGGCACTGAAGACAGAACATGGGGGTGTTTTGTAGTGCGCCCGCCATGTTCTGTCTTCAGTGCCGTCGCTCGTTAGTGCAGCGCCGGCCGCATCGTATCATGTTGACCCCAAGCACTTGTTATCAGGACTCAGGAGCGGGGCAATGACTGTATCACACAGCCGCAGTCCCGCTCTCATTCATCATTTGTTACTATACTTAGCTGTGCAGCTGCGCAGCTAAGTATCGAAATACATGAAATAAAGGTATCGAACCGTTTGGGGATGCAGAGTATCGAAACAGTATCGAAGTTTCGATGCATCGTGCATCCCTAAGTGCCACACAGACCCCCCTGTAGGTAGTGCCACACAGACCCCTGTAAGCAATGCTGCATGGCCCCCCTGTAAGCAATGCCGCACGGCCCCCCCTATAGGTAATGCCACACGGCCCCCCTCTGTAGGTAATGCCACACGGCCCCCCCTGTAGGTAATGCCACACGGCCCCCCCCTGTAGGTAATGCCACACAGCCCCCCTGTAGGTAATGCCACACAGCCCCCTTGTATATAGTCATCCCCTTCCTGTAGTTCTTCACTTCACTGTCCACATCGGTGGGGATTCCGCTTCAGAAGTCCCTGACGTCACTGTGTCCATATATGGACAGTGAAGGCAGGGACTTCTCCTAGAGCGGAATCCCCGGCCACAGCGGTGGGGATTCCGCTTCAGAAGTCCATGACGTCACTGTGTCCATATATGGACAGTGAAGGCAGGGACTTCTCCGGGAGCGGAATCCCCGGCCACATCATCGGCTGCTGTGTCCTGGGATTTAGTTTCAGGGGTAGGGGGCTGCTCCAGGAAAAGTCAGTGACTTCTCCTGGAGCGTAATCCCCGGCTACGGATTAGGGATTCCGCTCCTCCTCCTTCTCACATGCACTTCAGTGCGGGAGCTCCAAGAGTGAAGAAGGAGGAGGAGGCGTGGACGACGAGACAGGAGGAGGAGGGGGCATGTACTATGATTGATAACTCTCCGTGTCTTTGCTCAGCCAGCACTTCCTGCTATGTAAAGTCACGGTGCGTCATCAACTACATCTACAGGTGGCGGCACCAGAGGAGGCAAAGCTCTGAAGAGCTCATGAAACATCCGCCCGGCCCACCGCCTGGAAACGTAGTTGATGACGCGCCGTGCCTTTTTCAGCCGGAAGTGCTGGCTGAGCAAAAACACGGTACCTCACAGCAAATAAAAAATTTACCCTGGGTGCGGTCATGTGACGGCAGATCAGAACAGGAGAATGCTGGCACAGGTAAGTACACACTATATTAGAAATGTTATTAAATATGACTAATTAAGCTAAAATTTGAATAAAATGTATTCCCGGACAACCCCTTTAAGTGATTGTAGTAGTGTTAATAGTCACTTAATAGTGGCAGGACGTGACTCTTAATCTAAAAACGAACCTTTATTGGATTAATTGAAAACTATGCAAATAATAAACACCCTGGTGTGAAAGTGTTTAAAGTACAATTCTGACCAGAGTTAGGCTGGGTTCACACAACCTATTTTCAGACGTAATGGAGGCGTTTTACGCCTCGAATTACGTCTGAAAAAATGCCTCCAATACGTCGGCAAACATCTGCCCATTACTTTTAATGTACTGTGCCGACGACCTGTCATTTTACGCGTCGCTGTCAAAATACGGTGCGTAAAATAACAGCCTCGTCAAAGAAGTGCAGGACACTTCTTGGGACGTAATTGGAGCCGTTTTTCATTGACTTCAATGAAGAACAGCTCCAAATTACATCCGTAAAAGACGTGGCAAAAACGCCAGTACATGCATTTACGTCTGAAATTACGGAGCTGTTTTCAGTAGAAAACAGCTCCTGAATTTCAGACGTAAATGCAGTTATCGTGTTCACATACCCTTAGAGTCTCAGGACTGTATCCACTGGTGTCACTTTCTTTTTGTGTGCACTAGGGACTGACTAACATCTACACAATTCCCACACTAGCCTGGACCTTGATCACAAGTCCTCTTGTTTGTGTGGGGGTTGAAGTCCTTTCCTCTGTATATGTTGGAGGCTGCTGGTTTGCTCTGACAATAGCAGCCTCCAGACTCACAGAGCTTCTATACTATTCTGGCAGATAGTCCCTACATTAATTTCACTGCTCCAACATGTTTTAATCTCTGCTAAAACCTTCTCTTACAAATAAAAAAATAATTACAAAATTAATTTTTGCAAAACAAAAATGAAATTTGTAAATTTCACCTCTACTTTGCTTTAATTCTTGTGAAACTTTCTAAATGCTGTTTTGAATACTTTGTGGGATGCAGTTTTTAAAATGCGGTGATTTATGGGGGTTTGCATTGTATGGGCCTCTCAAAGCCACTTCGCAATAGAACTGGTTCCTGAAAAAATAGCCTTTTAAATTTTTTTTTCAATTGTGTGAAATTTCTGCTAAAGTTCTAAGCCTTGTAACGCCCTAGAAAAATAAAAGGATGTTCAAAAAACGATGCAAACATAGAGTAGACACGTGGGAAATGTTAACTAGCAACTATTTTGTGTGGTATAACTATTTGTCTTACAAGCAGATACATTTAAATTGATAAAAATTAAAATGTTTGCAATTTTTAGCAAAATTGTGGTGTTTTTCAAAATAAAATACTGCATGTATCGTCCAAATTTTACCAGTAACATAAAGTTCAATGTATGTATAAAGACCCGTCACTCCAGTTTCAAACAGAAGGAATTTTTAATTTGTTTTGCAACTCACAAAATGTAATTTGTGACGATTCTACAGAAAACGCTTACTGAGACATCCACCGCCAGTAAGAGAAGGAACGCTCTTCTCTCTCGTGCCGGGTTTTTATACATATATAGTTACAGAGTGAAATCTTTCCCGTGCATCCTCAAAATCTGAGTGCCATTATTTCTTTATTCAATTTATAAAGTCCAATATGTCACGAAAAAACAATCTCAGATTCGCAAGTTATATAGTGGTCGGTGTCGGAAGCAGAAGGCCCCGACCGCTGTATAGCGGCATGCTGCAGTAATGCAGCTCTGCTCATATTCAAGTGAGTAGGAGCAGTGCTGCAGTGCGGCCACTAAACAGTGGTTGAAGCCCTCTCCTTAAGACACAGAAAACGGTTTAACTCCTGATGCCGGTGTTAGGACCCCCACCGATCATATACTGATGGTTTATTCTGTGGATAAGTCATCAGTATGAAAAACCACCCCTTTATTAGACAACCCCTTTAATTACCAGCCACTTACATTTTGTGATAAATTGTGTCCAGTCCTATGTATTTGGTGTAATGCATTAAACTGCACAATACCCCAGAATCTTGTAAGACCAGAAGCTGAAAACTGAGGGACAATCTGACATTCAGAATATGCCTCTGAATTACAAAATAGAATAAAAGCAGGATTGTGTATTATGTAGCCAAAATTCTCCGAACTGCATGTCTACCTCCAAATTCTCTACCCTTGAAAGTTATTTTTCTTACTTCTCTACAATAATCCAATATTTCTGAATATACATAGCATAATTCATTTTCAATGTTTATAACAATACATGCGAGCAAGTGGCATTCATTTTTTACAGGATGTTATGACAACACGTTGAAAGGATACAGGTTTCGATGTTGGCTCCAACGATGTATCCAGCGACGTCAAAATTGATCCTGATAAATTTACCCTGTAAGAAGTTTAATAAAAATAAGAGCCAAACAAAAATAAATAACATTATAGGAAGGCTTCGGCGTCAATCATAAATTAGCTTTCTTATCCGCTTTCTTATCCGCTGTGAATTAGGGAAGATGCATATACCAACTATCTACATATTCATTAGGAATGAACTTGTGTAAACTATTTCAATAGGTAGTTTAGGCCTCATGCACAGGCGTATTTGGAATCTGTATCACGCGGATCCCGAATGCAGTGATGCTGTATTTCAATGGGGCTATGAATATCAATCTGATTATAATCCGATGCAATACAGTTCCACATAAAGCAACCTCTCTTAGCCAGTCAGAGATTTCATGTGACACACTGTGGGATTTGGCACTGCTACCTGGCACAGGGGGGTGGGTCACCATAGAGATAAACACAATCACATAATCTTAAGAAAATATCTGGTAGGCTTTGCATTGCACTCCTGTTCGGCACTTTGGGGAAGCATTTATTTTAAAATGCAATTGTAAAAACGTCCTAATTTATTGGGCCTGCCATGGCAAAATGCTGTCTTTAATATCTTTATGGTTTACGTTACATAATTCCTAAAAAAAAAAAAAAAAAAAGACAAACAGACACATGACATGATTGGCCACTTACAAACCGAGAGGAGTTGTCGTTTTTCACAGTCTTGGCATTACCGAAAGCTTCTAATATGGGATTAGCTTGCAGAAGTTGGTGCTCGAGCTCCCCCTACGAATAACAAAAACGTATTATGGCAAGTCTCAATAGTGTACCTTACATAACACATCCAGGGTTGCAAGGACAGAGAAGGAAGATGTGATTTAGGGGCAGATCCAATTTGGAATAAAAAATTTGGAGGGAATATACATTTAACATTTTAGGCACAGAAGAAAAAAACAGTCATGCATTAGATAGCAACTACATACCACCATTTTATTTCCAACAGACATGAGCCAGATAAGTTTAGATATAAACATTGAAACAATGTCTATAAAGGGGGCAGAAGGCCCACTGTGCAGCGCCCAAAACTGCAGTTCAGAAGGTGCCACCTACTTACTGAACTGGTCGTGTTTAGGGAACGCTCAATCTCAAGACTCTCAGCCTTGCTATCAGGTATCGTGACTACGCTGATTCACTGAGACCAGAAATAGCCAGGTTTTCTTCACGCTGCAAAACCCACTCCACCAATTCAGCACATATATTGTAGCAGTATGTAGCCTCCGCCCAAACTGAAGTTTAGACTGTATAAGGACCACTGTTTTAACCCTTTATGGTAGGGCTGAGCAATTATGACCTAACTCAAAATCACGAATAATTGAACATGTAACCTCGATTATGGTTATTTTTCACAGCGGTCATTAGTGGGCTTAATTCTACAGCGCCACCATTCCACGGCGCAGATGCCTGCCCGTTTTAAACGGACAGGCAGTAATACACTGCAATACAAAAGTATTGCAGTGTATTATAATAGCGATCGGATTATCGCATATTAAAGTCCCCTAGTGGGACTAGTATAAAAGTAAAAAAAAGTTGAATAAAGTTGATAAAAAAATGTGAAAAAAAATAAAAATGAAAAACCCACTTTTTCCCCTTACTATATCGCCGCGTCCGTAACGACCCCGACTATAAAGCTGTTACATTAATTAACCCGCACGGTGAACGCCATAAAAAAAAAAAAAAAAAAACAATGGAAAAATTGCTGTTTTCTGTTAATCCTGACTTTAAAAAAATGTGATAAAAAAGTCGCATCTACTCTCAAATGGTACTAATAAAAACTAAAAGTCGTCCCGCAAAAAAAAAGCCCTCATACAGCTGCATCAGCGGAACAATAAAATAGTTATGGCTCTTCAAATATGGAGACGCAAGAACAAATCATTTTGAAAAAAAAGTGTTTTTACTGTGTAAGTAGCAAAACATACAAAATCTATACAAATTTGGTATCTTCGTATTATAGTTATTGTGTTATTTATACCACACGGTAAACGGCGTAGATTTAGGGCGCAAAAAAAAGAGTGGTGAAATTTCATGTTTTCTTCTATCCCCCCCAAAAAAAAGTTAATAAAAGTTAATGAATAAATTATATGTACCCCAAAATGGTGCTATTAAAAAATACAACTCGTCCCGCAAAAAACAAGACCTTATACAGCTATGTCGACGCAAAATAAAAAAGTTATAGCTTTTCGATTGTGACAATGGAAAAACGTAAAAAATGGCTTGGTCATTAGGGCCCAGAATGCAAGCAGGGGGAAGGGGTTAAACGATTATTTAGGCCACATCCCTTTTTGCATGCCACACCCCCTATTTGCATGCTATGCAATTTAATTAATATTTATCTCCTGAGCGTGCTGTATACTACGGTATATAATATACCCCCATCCCTGCCGCCAGACAGTATATTGCCCAAATACAGTATAATGCCCCATAGCTGCCCCCACACATCATAATGCCCCAATAGTTGCCCTCCAAAGAGAATGCCCCCACACAGTATAATGACCCCCATAGATACCACCACACAGTATAATACCCCCATAACTGTCCTCCACACTGTATAATGCCCCCCATAACTGCCCTCCACTGTATAATGCCCCCCATAACTGCCCTCCACACAGTATAATGCCCCCCATAACTGCCCTGCACATAGTAAAATGCCCCATAACTGCCCTCCACACAGTATGATGCCCCCCATAACTGCCTCTACATAGTATAATGCCTCCATAACGGACTTCCACGCAGTATAATGCCCCTATAGCTGCACCCCAAACAGTATAATGCCCCCATAGCTGCACCCCACACAGTATAAAGTCCCCCATAGCTGCCCTTACTCTGGATAATGCCCCCACAGCTCCCCCAAAATAGTGCCTGATAAAAATAATAATATACATACTCACATAACCCCCTTCCAATGATGAGTGGAGGAGATCCCTTTGCTCCTCTGGTCTGTGCAACTCAGCGCAGACAGGCGCAATGACGTCACTGCCTAGCGTCCGGCGATACACAGTGAATGGTATAGCAGGGTCCTTACGGTCCACTGCTCTACCATTGGGTTCCACTGTATCTGCGTCCTGAAGATGCAGATACAGTTTAAACCGGGAGAAAATAATTGATTAAACCAAAATTCGCAATTCGACCCTGATTAATTGTGCGAAGTTTCGATTTTGATTAGTTTTCGATTAATTGCTCAGCCCTACTTTATGGATATATCTATCTTATAACGGACACATTTTAGGTAAGCAAAATTAAGCAGCTTACAACCACTGGGTGGAAACCTATTGCTGTGCTGCTGAGACATATAACTTTCTGCAGTGAGCTTTCATCAGACTAACCTGTAACTTAAGAAAAGACAAGGAACCTGAAACTATGCTGAAACATGAGAGTCCACTCGTGAATGACACTGGTTATTCCACATTGTTCATATTACCCCGCAGTAATACCTCAAGTAGAGTGCTAAACATACACAGAAAGAAGGCCTGCGACACAACCTGGTCACCAAGCAATTTGTTACATTTGAAGTCAATGATGTTTATTTATTGTTTCACCTATTAAAGGGGTTGTCCAGGATTCCAGATTTTATTTTTTGCTATGGCCAGAATCGTGTCTAAAAAAAAAAAATATCCACTAGCTAACTGCTTTCATTCCTACTAGGGTCCTATTTGAATGCCTTGTGAAGTTACCACATCCTCAGAAAGTCCCACAGCAAAACCGCAACAGAATCTGCGTGTTTTACATGAGGATTTTGCGGCCTAATCTTTTCAATCCACCCATAAGGTATGTTCACAAGCGTAAACACTGTGGAAAATCCGCAAACTCATTGTGGAAAATCTGCAGCGTATTACAGTACCAGCGGACTGGATGAGATTTAAACAAATGTCATCCACACGCGAACAAAATCAGCGGAAAAAACGTTCATATATTGACTTGCGGTGCATTTTATTAATCCACAGGTCAATATGCTTCAGAATCGCTGGTTTTCTGTTGAGGGATTTGCCTTTTGAATTCAATGGAGAGGTAAAACTCAGAACAAATAGCAAATATGGAATTTTTTGAGGCCGAAAATCTTACAATTCTGGCACAAAAATCGCATCCCAGGAAAAAAAATAAATTTTTTTCTGTAAAATGAATAGAAAAGTTTATACTAAGGGTATGTTCACACGCCCTATTCACGGACGTAATTCAGGCGTTTTTCGCCTAGAATTACGGCCGAATAAACGTCTCCAAACATCTGCCCTTTGAATTCAATGTGTCTTACTGTGTTCTGTTCAGACGGGCTTATTTTTTACGCACCGCTGTCAAAAGACGGCAAGTAAAAAGACGGCCGCTCAAAGAAGTGCATGTCACTTCTTGGGACGTAATTGGAGCCGTTTTTCATTGACTCCATTGAAAAACAGCTCCAATTACGTCAGTAATGGACGCCGCGAAAAAACGTCTGCACTTGCAAAAACGTCAGAAATTCAGGAGCTGTTTTCACCTGAAAACAGCTCCGTAATTTCAGACGTATTTTACGTTTGCGTGTGAACATACCCTTACAGCCCGGCCGTTGTCATAGCGATGCTTTCTTCCCTGCAATCCAGCCTCCTTCATCCCAGGTGACTGCTGCAGCGACAGTCACATGGGCTGCAGTGACATCCCAGGAGATCGGCAAGACGAGAATAGAAAAAAGCATTGCTACGACAATGAAGACCAGAGTAAGTATATACTTCTTTTTTCTTTCCAGACACTGTTATCCGTAGCAGAGATTCCGCACAAAAACTGTTTTTTTGGCCAGAATTCCTCCTGGCAGGTTCCAGGATGGATACACTGTGTATGCAGCGTATCCGCCCTGTGTGAACATGGCCTTAGAGTATATTCACATGTATCAAATGAAAATCAGTTCAATACGGTTGCAGTCATACGTGGTGTCAATCCACTGTGGAAATTGACACCATGTATGGGTGGAAACAAAATCAGCGTTTTCTGTATGTGTTGCGGAAATTGGATGCAGAATTTCATCATGGACTTCAATGCTATGTGAAATTCCACACTGAAATATGAACATAAATATGCAGCAAAATCGACACAAACTATGGAAAAGTTTTTGGCCAGTAATTTACTGGTGCATATTTTGTAGCGTATTTTTATGGCTGCAAACACATGGATGAATGGGACAGTTGCAGAAATTCTGCAACAAATCTGCCAAGTGTGAATATACTCTAACCTCGCCATGTCTATTAACACAGCGGTCATATGCCTGATGCATGGGTGTGCAGAGCATTCCAAAAAAAAAAAAAGTATGTTATACTGAACAACCCTTTTAAATATTACAGGATATTATTTATGTAAGAAACAAAACCAGTAGGTAAGATCTCTGGGGACAGGTTTATATATGCTAGCCCATAAACATGGGATCCTTAGAGCATGTAGCCAGTTTATAAGAAGTATTTATACTAGATATTCATGGAGAAATCTGCTATCTTTATTTATTTATTTATTTATTTATTTAGTGTTTATGTCTATTCTTTATAACCTGCAGTTGTACCAAATCTATAGATCTAGGATGTGAAAAAACCTCTACAGTGGTACAAAACACAGACAGTAATAACCAAGTGTTTTCAATGATTTTGAATTTATGTGCATTTACATGACATGATGATGATTGTAACCAGAATTTTTCTACGTATGGCAATCGGGATAACATTATTTGTCTTTGTAATCTGTTTACGGTTTCTTAAAATCAATAAAAATGATTTAAAAGAATAATATATATGTTTGTAGAGAAAATATTTAGGCCGAGAATTGACAAACTACGGAAGTGTGCTAATGCAATGCATCAATGGCCGCAGGCATAACTATTTCTATAATTCGTATAATATGACTTGTAGAAGGCATGTAAACAAAAAATGGGAACTCTATAAAACTTTAAAAAGAAAACTAAAACAAAAAGTTTAAAAAAATAGTGTTACTCACATATGACACAGCACTGAAATTCTGAGGAAAAAAACGCACAATACAGGGATGGGAAAACATACATAAAACAAATGTTAATGATAACAAAAAAGGCAACACAAATATATAATCAAACAATAATAAAACATAATGAAACTATGATTGATAAAATGAATGATTGATATTGATGGTGAAGTTTGGGATAAAAATAAACAGAACTAAGACATAATTGATGACTACACAGTGGATTACGTAAGTAAATTGTAAACTGCTAATAAAATGATATCATACATGATATGCTAAGTGATGGCATATAAAAGCAAGAGCTGACTGTATGAGAGTGAAGCCAAAATCATACTGCACCTTTTTTCTGGTTAAATATAATATATAGTCTCATTGAGTTCTGAGCTAAGAAAATTAATGAGCTTTTTACCGTTTATGTTTATGTACAGTAGACACTTGAGACGGAGACTAAACTACATAATGACCTGAAGGCTGGGTCACAGAATCCACAATTTATGAAGTCAAATTGGCAAACACTGCAGTGAATTTTTAGGGCCGGCTGCAGTCTTCTGTGATCACAGCATGCTCAGGGGTTTTCTGGCTTTTTTCCCCCCATTGACACCACTGTAGAAAACTACATATAAAAGCTATGTGTGTCCCATATACCAAACACACAATTTTCAATACTAACAAAATTTTGGAATATTTCTCTGAAATCCAACACTTTGTACATTCAATTTTGCTGCAATTAGTAGATAAACTGTTTTGCTGCATGTTTTCTGGTGCGGACAGTTGCATTATATTTTTTTCTAGCGATCCAATTATTTTATTTTATATACTGTATCTAAAGTGACTTTGTTTACCTTTACTATTTATTGAGGAATCTGTATAATTGTTATAATTCCATTTGTCTCCTAGGATCTGTATTAACTAATGAATTAAAAAAAAATCTAATTCGTTCTTTTAGTTTTATAATATATGTTGTGGATTATTGCCGTCTTTAAAGTTTGTAGGCTTATAAACCCTAATATATACAATATTATCACTTTACAGGTTCTACTGTACATTTTGTAACATTAATGCGTGTCCATTACTTAGGCACACCAGGCACACACAGAGAATGTGTTGAGAAAATCTCCTGACATATATATGCACCAAACGTGCCTATAGACTACAAAGGTCTAGATGCATGCCACAATAGCATACGTTCAGGAGGTATACATTGCCACACCTTTTATTTTACTGTATTGAAAAGCATAGTATGTTATGCTTTTCAATAAAAGGGGGATAAAGCGTATTTAAATAAAAAAAATAGGAGTCAACAGGCAATACTGATGGTAGCCCTACTATGAAGATTACTGAATAAAACAAAAGGCAACACACAGGGCATTATATTCCCTAACACAGCAGTGATGTCAGTAGGCATCACAATTTTTCTACAGAAACACTATGCAACAATCAAAGGAAATTACAGCGGACATGAGAAAGAAAACATGATTGGAAAGGGTTACAAAGCCTGTTCAAAGGCTCCAAGACTTCATAAAATTGCAGTGAAAGCCATCATCTCCAGTTGGAGGAGGAGGCATGGAACAATGGATTGGGTGGTCTACCAACATTTCTCCAAAAATACAACAACAACGTATTTAGGAAGTTCAAAAATGTCCTAGAAGAGCAGCCAAGGAACTGCAGGCCACTCTGTCAGTGTTCATGACTCCATTAAAGCATGATACTGAACAAACAACTCAATCATTGGAGAGTAGCAATGCAGAGTCAATGGTTTATGCCAATAGACAAACATGGCAGTGGTGGTAGTGGGGTGGCATGGGGGTTTGCCTCAGAGCCTGGACAACTTACCTGGACTCAATGAACCATGAACTTTATACTCTAACAGAAAATTATTATAAAGGATTTCTACCCAAAAGCCATTTACAAGTAAAGCCTAAGTTTGATAATTACTTTGTATTACTGTTTAAAGCAGCCATTTTTGCAACAGGATGTGCCGGCCTATTGCTTGTCACCTTAGAGTTAAGGTGGGTTTACAATGCAATTGTTCAAATCAGAGGACAGCGATCTTATGGACATTTCCATTAGTGCAATCCTTGCTGCTGGAGGGGAGGTAACTCCTTTACCAACGAGAACCATCATTCTTGCTCAGGCAGCAATGCTTTACGAGTGAACTTTACTGATCATGCCACCGAAAACTATGATTTTTACGGTGACAGCGTCATTGTAGATCAATGATAAACATTAGTTTTCACTGAAATAAACATGCACGTGCAGCAGAGTGTGCATGTGTATGGTGGAGTCTGAAGGAATAGCTAAGAGTAACAAATATACAATAATAGGGGATATCCAGAGGCGGCAAATATTTTTTCACAGCAAACCTCCAATGTGGGATGTATATATGTATGCTTGACTGAAATACATAATAGTTTCCCATTGGCAGTGAAATCCTTATCAGATTCATTCTACAATAAACTATTGCTAAAATGTAGGGTAAGTCAAAAGTGAGAAACCACCCAAAACTAGTTCCCAACTCGAAAGCCACACGTGCACATTCGATTATTGTCGTCAGATCGTCACTGTGCCTCCACAGCAGATGTTGAGGATAGAATATAGGACATATCAACATGATGATCCAATAAACCCATGGGAGATAAGCCGTTGTCAGGAGTAGCTGGAATCGGTTTGGCTCCCCCTCTTCTATTGAATAAACATGCACACACGCCTGAGCCAAGTGCTTATGTAACTTGGGAGGTCAGACGAGATAGCTGTTATGTGGACTCGCACGCTGTGAATTTGCTTTGCAGAAATTTCTGCGATTAAAAATGAGTTCCATTCATCTGAATAGTGCTTGAAGATTTCTGCAGAAACAACACCATTAAGAAGAATAGAACTGATTTCTGCAACAAAATATGTCACATGTGAATTCACCCTTAGGTTAACAGCTATCTTATGTGTATGGCAGGCTTACCATTGTTAGATTGATCTCACCATTACATTTTAAGCCAATGAAAAAACTTATATGCTGCCCTACCACCACCATGTGATACTGAAAGTGGCCAAGCTGAATACAACTTTAAAGTTTCAAATAAAAACAGGTCATGTTCCTGACTTTTGACTTAACCCTTAGTTAAGTTTCATATCTAGGAAAGATGATTCCACTCTGCTAAACTATTTAAAAGATATTCATGGTAGAAATAACATGGCTACCATTGTGCTAGTGCCATGCATTATACAAATCATGCGGGGTGCTCACAATTTCAACTTGCCTTGTGCTTGACAGATATGAAAGACTCCATCTGGTATTAGTAAAGTGCACAAGATAATCAACAAAGACTGTTAGTACAGACCGATTGACAAGTCTGCAGAGCATTGCACCAAAACATATTCAGCGCTTTAGGCTGCAAGTGGGCTATTTTATGTCTATGCATATACTGTAATATTCAAATATTCTAAAACACAATTCATGCAGCATGTGTGATCTAACAGTGAGACATGCGGACATATAAAATGAAGAAGAAAATAACTGTTTACATATCAGATGTTTGCTGTCACGGGTAGGGGACTGGTCCCAGTAGAAACCGGATTCTATGCAGGCTGCTATACCTTTTGCTGAACCAACATAAAGATCATACATTTATTGCAGGTGCATGTTGTCACACAGCGCTCTTCGATACCCCTTAGTAATCCACATTACAGTGTAGCTGACATCTTTAATACACTTTGGCTAGGGTAACTGTGATACTTCGTATTATTAAACGTGACCTCAGTGGGGCTCCAGCAACTCCCAACACACATCAATCCCAGCACTGATTGTAAGAGAGACGTGACTGGCATACACGGTCACCTCTCCACTGAAATCAATGGGAATAGAAGAAGAGCATATCACCATAATATTTCAACATGGAGACTCACTGGTTCATGACATAGCTGCTGAGCCCACCACTGTGGGACTCCAATGACATATCTGATGGAAATGACTTTAAAATCTATTATGGGAAACCTATTTAAAGAGGCTCTGTCACCACATTATAAGTGGCCTATCTTCTACATAATGTGATCGGCGCTGTAATGTAGATAACAGCAGTGTTTTTTTATTTAGAAAAACTATACATTTTGACGGAGTTATGACCTATTTTAGATTTATGCTAATGACTTTCTTAATGCCCAACTGGGCGTTTTTTAGCCTTTGACCAAGTGGGCGTTGTAAAGAGAAGTGTATGACGCTGACCAATCAGCGTCATACACTTCTCTCCATTCATATACTCAGAACATAGTGATCTTGCTAGATCATGATGTGCAGTCACATACTCACACATTAACGTTACTGAAGTGCCTTGAGAGTGAATAGACATCGCCTCCAGTCAGGACGCAATGTCTATTCACAATCCCGACACTTCGGTAACGTTTGGGTGGGACTTAATGACAGCAAGCGTGATCTCGTGAGATCACGTTGTAAGTTGTCATTTACAGCGTGATCTCGCGAGATTACGCTTGCTGTGCTGTAAGTCCCACACAAATGTTACCGAAGTGTCGGGATTGTGAATAGACATCGCGTCCTGGCAGCATGACTGCACATCATGATCTAGCAAGATCACTATGTTCTGAGTATATGAATGGAGAGAAGTGTATGACGCTGATTGGTCAAAGGCTAAAAAAACACACAGTTGGGCATTAAGAATGTCATTAGCATAAATCCAAAATAGGTCATAACTCCGTCAAAATTGATCGTTTTTCTAAATAAAAAAACACTGCTGTTATCTACATTACAGCGGCGATCACATTATGTAGAAGATAGGCCACTTATAATGTGGTGACAGAGCCTCTTTAAATCTATGTTTGCATGATGCAGACTATGTGGATGTGCACAAACAATCACCATTTTCTGCAGACACCATCAGTTTATAAAAGTTTATCAAGGTGAGTAAACCTTGTGCTACAAGCAGTGTGATGTGTTTGTTAACATCAAGAGCATCCATGGACAATCGCTGAATACATGAGTATCTATATGTACACTTATTGCCTGCGGACATGCTAAATGTAAGGAAATGCATAAGCACGTGTAGCGGTGGGCCCTGTAAATCTGCTTACAAGGAAAGAATTAAGAAACAAGATTAATTTTTATTTTGTACCATTTGTTGTAATAGTATTTTCTTTTTTTGTGTTATTAGGGGAAAATGTACAAAAAAAAAGCTACATATTTAAATTTCTATTTGAATAGAAATCAATTGCACTAAAACAAATTTTTTATATATGGAATGTATAGTTTTAGGTTGTCAAGGCGGGCCTAATGCTATGTTTTGGGCTGGCAGTCTGCACTATGATGTTATTAGATATCTTTAGGGGACATTTTAACTTTAACATAGAGCTGACCACTGTGACTAATACAGTAAGTGGATTGATACTTATTGTATTGCATACACAGTGCTCCGTGAATCTAGCGATCAGGAATCCTAACGCTCTGCATTGACTACCCATAGGGAGGGCAGAGGCATTTTTTTTATTGTCTCTTTGGAGAGTTGCTGCAGAGTCATGTGCAGACCAGCCCGGCATTGGGTGATCATCAAATCTGCCAATTACACCCCCTACTTTGTGGACATATATTAAAGGATACTCTATTACTGAATGGGGTCAGGATAATATACTGCAAAAATTAATGAATGATAGAACAATTTAAATCATATTTAGAGGATTCTTCTCTTTAGTACCCTTGCAATGTAAAAGTAATGACACATATTACTGTCAGCATTTGTTGTACAGTAAGGCCGCTATCTAAATTTATTCCAACTTAACACCAAACATCTTACCGGAGCTGTATTCTCTTTACGGCCCTTGTGTGAAGATGCCACGTGAGCCAAGTACTGGATTACTTTTTTTGTGTTCTCTGTTTTTCCAGCCCCTGATTCTCCACTGGAAATATAGCACATAAGGGGTACATGTGAAACAATAAATACAATACTATGTTTGGACCTGGTCCAGATACTTGTCTCTATTTCTCTTTAAGCGTATATACAAAAAGAAAAAAAAGAGAAACCTTTAATTGGAGTACTCCATTAGCAAGCTCAGGTAATGACAAGAGGTCAAAGAGAAATAGATACCAGACATAAAAGAACTATATGACTGGAATGTGATGGCAAGACAACCTTATAAACAATAACCGCTAATGAAAACATAATGGAGTGCGAATTCAGAGTCAAACCTAGTGATGAAATATGTAGTAGGATGTATTACTCACGTGCAGAGAATTGACTGATCCTCCCGATCTAAAGTAACGAAAGAAAAGACACCGTTCAATAAATAGTTGTATAGAAATGACAATATTTTTCTTATGTGGGTGTGAAGGTTCAGTAAGTGATGCAAGTTTTGATATCTTTTAATGTCTCTGGCATTACACATGAATGTTCACGTGATGATCCATTAGATCTGATCTACACAGCCTTTTTGCTGATATAATCATATTATTTGCAAAAACTGTAAGGCTCTGTTAACATCTGGGTCGTAGCCTTCATCGCAGCAGGAATAGTGCTGCAAGCAGAACTATTTTTCCTGTCAAAATGAAGGACAACACAATGGAATCCGACGGACTCTATTATAAGTCAATGCGGTCCATCGGGCACTGTTTATACACGCCGTATGACGGATCCGGCAAAAGTTTTATAAATCTAAATGCAGTGGAGCGACTAAAATACAGGTGGTTTATTGTCTGGACGTTCACTTTATTTAGGGTGGGGGAGGCAGGCCGCATGTAAGCTAAACAATAAGGATCCATATACATAGATCTATTACTATTTACATATAATTATTGTTGATTGAAACAAACCTGCAAGATTGTAAATGCTTAACCCCTTAGTGACCAGCACATTTTAAATTCACGCCGTTCCCCGTGCGGCGTAAATAACATATTACCTTTATTCTATGGGTCGGTATGATTACGGCGATACAGGTGTATGTTTTTTTTTTTAATGTTTTACGACTCTTGCACAATAAAAACTCTTTTGAAATTAATTTTTAGTTTTTGTATCGTTGCTTTCAAAGAGCCATAACGTTTATATTTGTCTGTCAATATAGTTATATGTGGGCTTATATTTTTGCGGGACGAGATGTAGCTTTCATTGGTACTTTTTTGGGGTACTTGGAACTTATTGATTAACTTTTATTATGACTTTTTGAGGGCAATGGAAAAAAATAGCAAGTTCGCCATGTTTTTTTGGGGATTTTTGTTTTACGGCGTTCACCTTGTGGTTGAAATGACATGTTAATTGTATTGTTGGGGTCATTACGGTCGCGGATACCATATATTGTGACTTTTTTTTTTTTTTACACTTTTACTAAATAAAACCTATTTTTATGAAAAAAAAAACATTTATTTTTTTACTGTAATCTTTATTAATAATTTTTATTTAACATTTATTACTTATTTTTTTCAGTCCCACTAGGGGACTTCACTATGCGATCTTTAGATCGCAGATATAATGCTTTGATATTCTTAGTACACCACAGCATTACTGCCTGTCAGTGTAAAACTGACAGGCAATATATTAGGCCATGCCTCTGGCACGGCCAAATAGGCATACAGCCAGGGCAGACCTGGGGGCCTTTATAAGGCCATCGGCTGCCATGGCACCTCATTGGAGGCCCGCAATCGCATTTGTGGGCCACCGATGGGTGAGAGAGGGAGCTCCCTCCCTTTGTAAACATCTTAAATGTGGTGGTCGCTACTGACCACAGCATTTAAGGGGTTAAACGGTCGTGATCTAAGTAAACTTCTATCACCACCGTTGGAACAGGAGCCCGGCTGCCACCAGACAACCGAGCTCCCGCTCAAGCCTGCACGGGACACCCGTGCAGGAGTTGGACTGGGCCGTCGTGAAAAGGCGACGGCCTAGCCTAAGGCCCCTTACTGACCACCGTGAAAAGGCGTATTGTTGATCACTAAGGGATTAAAGCCACAAATTGACAACAAACAAATACAAAGTATTATGTGTCGTTGATGAAAATAGGTCTTCAATACATAATAATAATACTAAATAATGATAATAATACATCTCCTTTTTCTATGCAAATGAATGTAATCTCCATTTTTGGTCAGGGAGACAATGACTATACCGTTCTTTAATATGACTACAGATAAAAATTCCAGAAAAATTCCTGCCCCCATAGTTACATAGTCAGTACTGTTGAAAAAATACACATGCCCATCAAGTTCAACCAAGGGATGGGAAAAGGGAATCAAATCTTTAGTTCTGAGAACCTCCAGAAATATTTGCCTACATATGTTTGACTGATATTACCAGCTACACTTTTATAATCTTTGTACTACGGGTTAAGTGGCCCTTTAATACAGACATAAAGATTTCCCATCTTACCTTGAAGCATACTGCGGTAGGCAGTTTCTGATATTGCATATATGTGTGGAGGCATTTCATGTCGTTTCTTTCCTCGATACATTTCCACTATTTGTTCTGTATATATGGGTAGGTTCTTGTATGGGTTAATCACAACGCAGAAGAGACCTGAATATGTCTGGATGACAATGGGAAACATTGTAGCCATCAATACAACACGTATGATTTTCAATTTGTTCATAGCTTATACTGAGAAAACTCTATACAGCAAGATTTACATTCAGCTTGGACTAGAGTTTGTTGGTTGGCAAATGCCCTGAGAGCTGGGTGCCAGGGATTGCCAACAAGCCACTTTGCCTTGGTTAGGACATTCAGATACAGGGATGGGGGCAGAAAACTAAACCTTTGTCCCAATTCTGCTTAGGTTTATGATTTTCCAGATCTGTTCATATAACTTAAGATGTTTAATGACAACATCAATTCCCTTTATCGGATGGCCCATAAATTTGGATGCCACACAGAAATGCAAGTCATGCAATACACATACAATTATGTCTAAAATGTTACTAAATCTATCAAATTTGCACTGCTTTTGGACTCTATACTTGACAAGCTTCTCTTTAACCCCTTCACGACTGCCATAAAGCTATATACGTTCCAACTGCCGATGCCCCGTGATTAAACATTGGCAGCCTTGAACAGGGTTTAATGAGTGCAGTGCTGCTTCAGTGTGAGCGGCGCAGCACCTCATGTCTGCCAGGACTTTAAGAGCCCTGGACTGTACCCCCCACTGTAGATAGCGCCACGCACAAACCCCTGTAGATCCCCGCTGTAAATCGCGCCCCCCCCCCCTGTAGATAGCAACCCACCCTGTAGATAGCGCCACCTAAACTCCTACTAGGAGCAGAATCCCCGGTGTCCAATTGCTCTGTCCCAGGATTCCGCTTCTAGAGAGAGCCCCTGAGGTCACTGTCACTGGCTCTCACTAGGAGTGGAATCCCCGGCCGTGGGCACTGGCACTATCTACAGTGGACAATGTGGCACTAACTACAGTGGTATTGCGTCACTATCTACATAGGCACTGTGGTGTTTTCAGGTTGCTACGACAAAAAAACCCTAACAAATAAAATTCATCCATTTTTTTAACTACCATGAAAGGCGGATGGCAACTGTCGGTGAAAAACGGTCAGACAGCGAGGAAATGGATTGAAACACGGACCTCAGAAGTAAAGGAGCACCTAGAGGATTTGGGGCCTCCTTTTTTTAGAATATATTTTAGGCACCACGTCAGGTTTGAAGAGGTCTTGTGGTGCCAAAACAGTGGAAAGCCCCCAAAAGTGACATTTTGGAAACTACACCCCTCAGGAAAATTATCGAGGGGTATAGTTAGCATTTTAACCCCACAAGTTTTTTGCTAAATTTATTGGAAATAGTAAAATTGAAAATCCACCTTTTTTCTGAAAAAATGTAGAATTTTTTAATATTTACAAGGAATAAAGGAGAAAAAGAACCACAACATTTGTAAAGCAATTTCTCCCGATTACGGCAATACTCCATATGTGGTAATAAACTGCTGTTTGGACGCACGGCAGGGCTCAGAAGGTAAACAGCGCCATTTGGATTTTGGAGAACAGATTTTGCTGGAATAATTTTCGATGCCATGTCGCGTTTGCAACGTCCTGGAGGGACCAAAACAGTGAAAACCCCCAAAAAGTGACCCCATTTTAGAAATTACAAGGCATAAAGGAGAAAAAGCACCCCAACATTTGAAAAGCTATTTTTCCCGATTACGGCAATACCCCATAAGTGGTCATAAACTGCTGCTTGGACACATGGCAGGGGTCAAAAGGGAAGGAGAACCATTTGGAGCTGGAATGGTTTTCGGGTGCCATGTCAAATTTGCTAAGTGCCTGCGGGACCAAATCAATAGGAACCCCCTAAAAGTGACCCCATTTTGGAAACTAGACTCCTTAAGGAATCTATCTAGGGGTATAGTAATCATTTAGACCCCACTGGTCTGTTGCAAAATTTATTGGAATTAGGGCGTAAAAAATATCATCATTATTTCCATTAAAATGTTGCATTTTTTCATTTTTACAAGGGATAAAGAGGAAAAAGCACCCCAACATTTATAAATCAATCTCTCCAGAGTAAGGCAATACCCAATATGTGGTAATAAACTGCTGTTTGGACACACAGCAGGGCTCAGAAAGGCAGGAGCGCTATTTGGCATGAAGATTTTGCTGGCTTGGTTTTTGGGCTTCATGTCGCATTTGCAAATCCATGAGGTACCAGAGTACAGTGGAAGACCACTAGAAGTGACCCCATTTTGGAAACTACACCCCTTGAGGCATTTTAAGGGGTGTAGTGAGCATTTTGCCCCCACAGGTGTTTTTCCATTACAGTAAAGAAGGGAGGGAACCTCCAGCTCACCAGTTTGATGCGTCTCCAGACTCTCCGCTCGGATCCCCGCTACGGCTGGCGGTATATAATGGAAGAAATAGAAGAAATGATCCAGCGCTGAGTCGTGCTTTGAGTTTAAAAAGGAAACGATATTCCCACCTTTATTGGGGAGTAGAAGATTAAAATTGTAGGGAGACGCAGTCCCGAAACAAGTGTGAGTAGTAGGCGATTTTGCCTTAGCCTACGCGTTTCGAGCACGTCCTGTGCTCTTACTCATGGCAAAGAAATGAGTAATTAATGTGCAGCGGATAGTGCAAACTGAAAATTGCAATTTTCCGCTGATATGCCATTTTAGTGCGCAATATGTTGTGACCAGTTTGTGCCACCGAAGACACACATCTCGTAAACTGCTAAGCTGGTTCCCCCGGGTATGGAAATGCCATATATGTGGACGTAAATGCGGCATTTGGTTTTTGGAGTGCAGATTTTGCTTGCGTGCTGGAAAAATAATATTATAGTTTTATAGTTTGGGTCGTTACGGACGCGGCGATACCAAATATGTGTACGGTTTTTAACGTTTTCACTTTTTTCCAATAATAAAAGTCTTATAGGAAAAAAGGCGGTGTTTGTTTTTATTAACTTGAAACTTTTATTTCTACACTTTTATGAAACTTTTTTATTAACTTTTTTCAACTTTTTTTTTGTCCCACTAGCGGACTTCAAGTCCTGCACCTCTGATCTTTACTCGAATGCATTGCACTACCCACGTAGTGCAATGCATTAGAGCTGTCAGTCATTCACCTATTAGGTCCCGTCTGTGGGCGGGGCCCAATAGGCTATTGCACGTGGCAGACTAGGAGGCAATTATTAGGCCTCCGGTTGTCATAGCAGTGATCGCTACAAACCACCATCTCAGGGGTTAATGGCAGGGATCGAAGCTAGCTCCATTCCCTGCCATTACAGCACTGTCAGCTGTAACATACAGCTGACACCAACGGCTGATGTCGCAGGCTCAGCTTCTGAGACTGCGCCATCTTGAAATTGCGGCCGGACGGCGTTTAGGCCCCGCCTCTGGGCGAGACCTAGAGGGCATCCGTACTTGGCAGACAGAAGGCCATTGTTAGGCCTCCAGTCTTCCGGAGCAGTCATCGGAATCGGAATTTCATTGCAGGGTTTCGATCTGCTTGTAAACACCATTAGATGCAGTGCTCGGTTTTGAGGGCTGCATCTAAGGGGTTTATCAGCCGGATCGGAGACTAGATCCGGTCCTAGCCTTGAAGCAGTGATAGCGTTAAGCTATCACTGCTTTAAAACTGTGCCCTGTTAATGCTGTGACGTAATAGTCCGTCAGTTTGCGTTAACAGGACAACTCCTGTGACGGACTATTACGTCACATAGCGGGAAGGGGTTAAAGAAGTGCATATCAGAAATGGAAAATTTGACCTGGACACAGGGGTATAAATGACCCTTGGTCATGAAAGGGTTAATGTTATGTGACTGAACAATGGGAAATGTCCTAATATACAGTACTGCACACAGGGGGGATTGGGAGCTTAAAGTGGCCCTGGAAAAAAATCTAAAAGTGGCCCCATTTTATGGGTGGGGCCAGCACAAGTATGCAGAGTCAGCAAACCGTTAGCTGTAGCCACATTGGGGATAGACCTAATAAAGCAGCGCAGAGGCGTAGCTAGTGGTTTAGTACAGGGTGGGGGCAAAACATATCTGAGTGGGCCCGCCCCCCCCAACGGATGTAACACGCAGGATTCAGCGGTTACCGATCACATCTAAGGCTTTGTTTACATCTGCATCGGGGTTCCGATCATGTCTTACGTCAGATATTTACGTCAGGGGAACCCATGAACGGCAACCAGACGGAAACCATAGCTTTCCGTTTGCATTATCATTGATTACAATGGTAACGCTTCCATCGCTAATGGTTTCCGTTTGTCTCCGTTCCGTAAGATTTCCATTTTTCGAATCAATAGTGCAGTCGATTGAAATCAATGGTAATGGAAACGGAAAACTATGGTTTCCCCTGATGGAAATGTCTGACGGAACCCATGAGCGGAGTCCTAACGCAGATGTGAACGAAGAGTAAATTCATAACTTAGATGTGATCGCTAACAGGTGGATCCTAGGTGTCAGAGACACGCAAGACCCGCTGTGACTGAAATGGTCAGTCCCACCGGCCTTGACGTATTCAGGTCTCTGCGCTAGATACAGCTGCTCTGTATATAGGATACAATGCAGCTGTATCTCAAAAAGTTAAAATAAGTTTTAATAAAAACAAAATTAGAAATTTGCAACAACCACATATAAATAAAGGTGTACATAGACTTTAATCTTTTCTCTGACATCGCACATAGGAGTTTGCATTACAAAGAATTGCAGACCTCTCTGAAAGTGAATGACAGTATATAAACCCCATCATCCATGTACAGTGAAGGAAATAAGTATTTAATCCCTTGCTGATTTTGTAAGTTTGCCCACTGTCAAAGATATGAACAGTCTAGAATTTTTAGGCTAGGTTAATTTTACCAGTGAGAGATAGATTATATTAAAAAAAATAAAAATAAAATCACATTGTCAAAATTATATATATTTATTTGCATTGTGCACAGAGAAATAAGTATTTGATCCCTTTGGCAAACAAGACTTAATTCTTGGTGGCAAAACCCTTGTTGGCAAGCACAGCAGTCAGACGTTTTTTGTAGTTGATGATGAGGTTTGCACACATGTTAGATGGAATTTTGGCCCACTCCTCTTTGCAGATCATTTGTAAATCATTAAGATTTCGAGTCTGTCGCTTGGCAACTCGGATCTTCTGCTCCCTCCATAAGTTTTCGATGGGATTAAGGTCTGGAGACTGGCTAGGCCACTCCATGACCTTAATGTGCTTCTTTTTGAGCCACTCCTTTGTTGCCTTGGCTGTATGTTTCGGGTCATTGTCGTGCTGGAAGACCCAGCCACGAGCCATTTTTAATGTCCTGGTGGAGGGAAGGAGGTGGTCACTCAGGATTTGACGGTACATGGCTCCTTCCATTCTCCCATTGATGCGGTGAAGTAGTCCTGTGCCCTTAGCAGAGAAACACCCCCAAAACATAATCTTTCCACCTCCATGCTTGACAGTGGGGACGGTGTTCTTTGGGTCATAGGCAGCATTTCTCTTCCTCCAAACACGGCGAGTTGAGTTCATGCCAAAGAGCTCAATTTTAGTCTCATCTGACCACAGCACCTTCTCCCAATCACTCTCAGAATCATCCAGATGTTCATTTGCAAACTTCAGACGGGCCTGTACATGTGCCTTCTTGAGCAGGGGGACCTTGCGGGCACTGAAGGATTTTAATCCATTACGGCGTAATGTGTTACCAATGGTTTTCTTGGTGACTGTGGTCCCAGCTGCCTTGAGATCATTAACAAATTCCCCCCGTGTAGTTTTCGGCTGAGCTCTCACCTTTCTCAGGATCAACGATACCCCACGAGGTGAGATTTTGCATGGAGCCCCAGATCGATGTCGATTGACAGTCATTTTGTAGGTCTTCCATTTTCTTACTATTGCACCAACAGTTGTCTCCTTCTCACCCAGCGTCTTACTTATGGTTTTGTAGCCCATTCCAGCCTTGTGCAGGTCTATGATCTTGTCCCTGACATCCTTAGAAAGCTCTTTGGTCTTGCCCATGTTGTAGAGGTTAGAGTCAGACTGATTAATTGAGTCTGTGGACAGGAGTCTTTTATACAGGTGACCATTTAAGACAGCTGTCTTTAATGCAGGCACCAAGTTGATTTGGAGCGTGTAACTGGTCTGGAGGAGGCTGAACTCTTAATGGTTGGTAGGGGATCAAATACTTATTTCTCTGTGCACAATGCAAATAAATATATATAATTTTGACTGTGATCTTCTGTTTTTTTTAAAATATAATCTATCTCTCACTGGTAAAATTAACCTAGCCTAAAAATTCTAGACTGTTCATGACATTGACAGTGGGCAAACTTACAAAATCAGCAAGGGATCAAATACTTATTTCCTTCACTGTATATACCAACCATCATCCCTGTTACTGTATATACCAGCCATCATACCTGTATATAACCTCCACCATCCTGTGTATATAACCTATATACAGGGATGATGGTTGGTATATACAGGGACGATGGAGTTTATATACAGAAATGATGGAGGTTATATACAGGGATTATGGCTGGTGTATATACAGGGATGGTGGAGGTTATATACAGAGATGATGGGCTTATATACAGGGATGATGGAGGTTATATACAGGGATTATGGCTGGTGTATATACAGGGATGGTGGAGGTTATATACAGAGATGATGGGCTTATATACAGGGATGATGGAGGTTATATACAGGGAAGATGGAGGTTATATACAGGGAAGATGGAGGTTATATACAGGGATGATTGAGGTTATGCTGTATATTGGGATGATGGGGGTTATATACATGGATGATGCCTGGCCCAGCCATCATCACTGTATATAAACCCCTTCATCCCCGTATATAACCCCCATCATCCCCATATATACCAGCCATCATTCCTGTATATAACCCCCATCATCCTTGTATATACCAGCCATTGACTCAATAGAAAAATAGCTCCAGAAAAGGCCGTAAAAAAACTGCAAAAAATGCTGGTTGATTTAAAAAACAGTTGAAAATCGGGAGCTATTTTCCCTTGAAAAAGGCTCTGTATTTTCAGCTGTATTTTGTTAAGTGTGTGAACATAGCCTTATTATTATTATTATTATTATTTATTGTGTTTTTTGACAGGTTGAGTTGTTGTACTACTTTGGACTCGACGACTACTTCAAAGATGGCGGTTTTTTTATTCTCAATAAAATGGTTAAGGAGGACTGTGTGGGTATTTTTTAAACGGCTCATAAGACGGCTCAAGAAGTGACATGCACTTCTTTTTACGCGCCATTATTTGAAAAGGAGGCGTAAAATAACGCCCCGTCGGAACAGAACGTCGTATTTCCCATTGAAATCAATGGCCAGATGTTTGTAGGCGTTCTGCTTCTGATTTTTCAGCCGTTTTCGTGGCGTTTACAGCCCGAAAAATGGCTGAAAATAGCCGTGTGAACATACCCTAACACATAAAAAAGCAAAGCAATGATTATACTTCCCTTTCCTAGGTCCAGCACTGGAGTGATGGGAAACTCCTGACGTCACTGCCCATATATGGATAGTGACGTCAGGAGCAGTGCTGGAGACCCCGAGCAGTGTGCTAGTGCAGGCTCTGACACGGGACTACGGTCCAGGGAAAGCTCCTGACGTCACTGTCTATGTATGGACAGTGATGTCAGGGGCTTCCCCAAAGTCAGAGTCCCCAGGCAGAGTGGTAATAGAGGCTCTGCCCCGGAATTCCAGCCCTGGGAAAACTCCTGACGTCACTGTCCATATATGGACAGTGACGTCAGGAGCAGTGCTGGAGGCCCCGGGCAGAGCGCTAGCTGATGCTCTGCTCGGGGACTTCAGGCCGCATGGATACCCCAATTGGGGTTAACAGATTTTAACACAGCCATGCACACACACACACACACACGTGCTTGAGATAGGCCCCATGGAGTAGGGCTGAAACGTTGCATGTGGTGAATAAATCCACTTTTTTCACTAAGGCCTCATTCACATCTGCGTTGCAGTCCCGTTTTGACATTCCGTCTGAGCTTTCCATCAGAACGGGACTCTGAACAGACACAAACCAGAGGTTTCCGTTTCCATCACCATTGATTTCAATGGTGACGGATACAGTGCCCATGGTTTCCATTTGTCTCTGTTGTGCACAGGACCAGTAGTTTTGCCGAAAGCAATAGCGTAGTCAACTACGCTATTGCTTCCTTTAAAACGATGGGTGCGGTGCACAACAGAGACAAACGGAAACCATGGGCACCGGATCTGTTCAGGGCCCCGTTCTGATGGAATGCTCCGACGGAACGTCAGAACGGGACCCAAGATGTGAATGAGGCTAACTGAGGAGTGCTGTCTCACATTTTGGAGGATTTGACTTAGTATCTAGGGACACTGGTCACGTGTCCAAACGGGAATACTGCACCCTGATTTCACGGATTTGAGAAACGGTGCTGCTTTTTTACCTTTTTTTGTAATACATATACATACAGTATATATATATATATATATATATATATATATATATATATATACACACACACACACACACACACACAAATTTAGTCATGGGGACAGGGCTGTGCTAATTACATTATAACCTTTTTCATCTGAATACATGGCCATTTGCAAATTCTATGATACACAAAGGATTTATAGCCCCCCACTACCGACACCTCAGCTGACAGGTAGCAGAGTTGCATGAAGGGGAATTATTTTTCATTGACGTCTAGTTTCTATTGCAGTGCAGGGAAGAAAACAGAAGTCGCTGGAGGTGAGGAGAAGTTTATTTATTCTTCATATTACTAACTTTATTTTGTTTGTTTTGCAGGTTCCGCTGAACCTGGAGCTATGGGGACCGAAATCCCCCAAAGTGGCCTGCACTCCATTCATTTCTGGGGCCTTAGGGGACTGCTGCTCCATAAAATTTAATCAAGCAATGGTCGAGCAAGTGCACCAGCGCTCCATTCTCATGGAGTCCCAGTAGTCAAACCCCCAGCGATCGCACATGTATGCCCAAGTCTGTGGATAGGGGATACATGTAGTTGTGTGAAAACTCCTTTAAAGGGGTTTTGCAATCCCTAAAAATGTATGGCCTATTCTCAGGATAGACCATCAATAGCTGATGGGTCGAGGGTCCGACTCCCGGGACCCCCGCAGTTCAGCTGTTTTGAAGGGGGGGCAGCGCTTGTACGAGCGCTGCTTCCCCTTCGTTTTTTCTTGCTCACTATGAATAGTCTACACAGATGCAGCGGCGATTCACAGGTACTGTGAATCACCGCTGCATCTGTGTCGGAGATTCACAGAGAGCAAGAAAAAACGAAGGGGAGGCAGCACTCGTACGAGCACTGCACCCCCTTTAAAAATGCTTATACGCGGGGGTCCCGGGAGTCGGACCCCGACCCATCATCATTCTCCTGATAGGTCATACATTTTTAGGGATTGGATAACCCCTTTAAATCCATATGGAGCATCCATTTAGGCCTTTTTATATTTAAAGGGTAGCTAAACGTTTAACAAACTTCTGACATGTCATAGTGACATGTCAGAAGCTTGGATTGGTGGGGGTCCAAGCACTGAGACCCCCACCAATCGCTAAAACAAAGCAACTGAAGCGCTTTGTTTCTGTTTGGCTTTTTCCGGAAATCAATGTATTGTAGGACGGGCTGAATAGAAAGTCTATGGGCCCGCACTCCAATGCATCGGAAAAAGCTGAACAGACACGAAGCGGCTGAGCGCTGACAAAAGCGTTTCAGCTGCTTAGTTTTAGCGATTGGTGGGGGTCTCAGTGCTCGGACCCCCACCAATCAAGACTTCTGGCATGTCACTATGACATGTCGGAAGTTTGTCAAACGTTTAGCTACACTATAAAAAGAAAGTGCCTGGAGACATCAGGGTTTCTAAAATCATAAAATAATGTCATTAATTTTATGACTTTAGAAACACTGATGTTCCCAGGCACTAAATTGTTTTTACTTTCTACTCACCACTGTCCTCCTGTGTCTGTTATCTTTATCTCTGCTTGGTGCCGTGCTGCCTCAACGCTCTGCTCCCTGGCTCTAGATAGAACTCGGACGCCGAGTGGCGTGGCCCAGCAGGGCACAGGGAGCTCAAGGCATAGATATTACGTCGGTGGGGGGGAAGGCGTGGCTGGCAACAGGGAGTGTACAGGCTCATAGTCTTTCTATTGAGTCTGTACACCGCTACATCGATTTCCGTAAGAAAACAAAAAGAAAAACTAAGCGGCTCCGACCTCACACTAGCGCTTCTGCAACTTCGTTTTAGCGATTGGTGTACCCCACCAATCAAAACTTCTGACGTCACTATGATATGTTAGAAGTTTGTTGAACATTTAGTTACCCTTTAACAAAAAAGAATAAATCATTTCGGTGCAACAACCTTTGTATTAAAAAGAGTAGAAGAAATACATACACGTGTACATTCATGAAAAACCAAAATCATACAAGAATAAAAATAGGAAAGTAAGCAATATCAATATCCTGTAGTAGAAGCCAAAGCAGCCACACTTATTTCTTGCAAGTCTCCTAAAGACTAAGGCCGGATTCATACGAGCGTGTGCGTTTTGCGCGCAAAAAACGCACCATTTTGCACATGCTAAAGGTCCATAAAAGCTCCGTGTGTCATCACCATATAATGCGTGGCTGCGTGATTTCGCGCAGCCGCCATCTTTATGACACTGTTTTTATATTTGTAAAAAGAAAAACACGTGGTGCTTTTCTGTTTTCATTCATAGTTTTGACTACTGGTGCATGCATCATGCGCGGCACACGAAAGTGCGTCCGTGTGCCGTGCGCGGTTTTCACGCACCTATTGACTTCAATGGGTACGTGATGCGCGAAAAACTGGCAAATATAGGACATGTCGTGGGTTTTACGCAGCGGACACACGCTGCGTGAAAATCACTGACAGTCTGAACGGCCCCATTGACTAACATATGTCCGTGCGACATTGCACGCGCGTTGCACGGACATATTATACATTCGTCTGAATAAGCCCTAAGAACAACTCCTACAATTACAGGTGTCCCTGCTTCGTTCTTATTTGGCAGTTAATTAAAAAGGAGAATGCGGCTCAGCCCCCAGTAAGGCTGGATTCACACGAGCATGTTCGGTCCGTAAAGGACGGAACGTATTTCGGCCGCAAGTCCCAGACCGAACACACTGCAGGGAGCCGGGCTCCTAGCATCATAGTTATGTACGACGCTAGGAGTCCCTGTCTCACTGCGGGACAACTGTCCCGTACTGTAATCATGTTTTCAGTACGGGACAGTAGTTCCACGGAGAGGCAGGGACTCCTAGCGTCGTACATAACTATGATGCTAGGAGCCCGGCTCCCTGCAGTGTATTCGGTCCGGGACTTGCGGCCGAAATACGTTCCGTCCTTTACGGACCGAACATGCTCGTGTGAATCCAGCCTAATTCTCGCTAGTCAAACTGTAATGAGTGTACAAGTGTGTGAATTAAACATGACTTGTCTGTGGCACAGCTTCATAATGATGGCATGTGAAATAAACACCTCACGTTGACCGTAATGTGACTCCTATAAAACATGATGCTGGAAAACTGCAAGGGATTATGTGATCGCATGAGGACAAATGACATCTGGCACATACAGAGGTGTCCTTCCGTAATTTTCCTCATATCTCAACATATCCTGAGCTGTGTGGCGCGAGAAGGCCAGCTTTGAAAAAAACAAGAAAGAAAACATGATTTGGCAATATTCTATCACGAGATGTCTATGCTATATGTGTCTTTGTGTGGCCACCCAGTGGTTATGATGCGAATTGCAGCTTGACAAGGGTTTTGATAACATGTTACGGTATTGTGTTGAAATTGAACATGGTGACTATAGTTGTATATTCACAGTAAAAAAAAACAAAAAAAAAACAAACAAATGTATCTCTAATCCTTTGTTAATTTACACTTAGTTTGGTCGGCCCAACTTTCAGGATTTCTCATTTGTCTCATTACAGAACATTTTCAGATGGCTACACTGGGCCTCGATAAGAAAAAAAAGTGGCCTTGTTACTTATAGCAACCAATCATAGTTTCAAAAAAAATGAAAGCCAGGCTTTAATTAGTTGCTATTTGCAACAAAGCCAGTTTTCCAAATGTACAGTTTCGATGAGTCCCCCCATCTCTTTTCTTATGGGCACCAGGACTATTTTTGACACATTAGCCCCGTTTAAAAACCACATCATTCAAAAGAAGAGATTTTTGAATGGTTTATTTCATTTCAAATATGAGGTTGGGAGCTCTACCTAGAAACTAGGAATATTACCTAAACTGTTACATTATGCACTGAAGTCTATTTACATGGGACTGCGGCTACAGCATCTTGCCTGCATATCATTATCAAGGTACATCATTTGCGGGGGGCGTGGCCAGCAGGCAACATGAGAGGACGTGTTGAGTGAGAGCTCCGTCCGGTAACCTGCAATATCTGTGATCCTGCATAATATCCGGAGACTGACAGACCTCCTCACAGCCTCCCGGAGTGGCACTGAGTCATGGCACCGATGGGTCCCACAAAAGGTACGTCGGCGGCGGAGAAATTGAAAAACTTTGCCCGGGACAGCTCTCAAAATGGTGCCGCAGAGTCTCCGGCACAGCGCTCCAGGCCACCACGAGGTCAAAGCACCAGCACGGCTCAGCAGGAGGAGACGGAGCCTGAGCCAGAACTGACCCTGCAGCAGGTATATGAACAACTGCTGCAGGCTATCACTCTGTCCACTACGTCGCTGACAGGGAAGATAGAGGAGGTGAGGGTAGATCTGGGCCTGGTACGCCATGATGTGCAGAAGCTAAGGGAAAGGGTAAAAGACACGGAACACAGAATTTCGGCCATTGAAGATGCTAATTTACGCATTCCTGCGAGATTGTCGGCAATGGAGGCCAAAGTGGAGATATGGCAAGAGAAATGTGATGACCTGGAAAACCGCTCACGCAGGAATAATATCAGAATTATTGGTTTGCCGGAGCGAGTAGAAGGAACAACGGCAGGCGCTTTTATTGAGCAGTGGTTCCGTGCCACCTTTCCTGATGCGCATTTTTCAGCATTTGCGGTGGAACGCGCACACAGAGGGCCAGCACGACCACCTCAGCCTGGCATGCCGCCAAGACTCTTACTGGCACGTTTACTTAATTGGAAGGACCGAGATCAGATTTTACAGATGGCTCGTCAGCACCCCAATATCCAGCATGAGAATTTCAGAGTGCTCTTGTTTCCAGATTTTTCGGCTGAATTAAAAAAGAAGCGTGCTACATTTATTGCTGTAAAGAGAAAGATGCGGGATCTGAATATATCCTACTCAATGGCCTATCCGGCTCGTCTACATATCACAGATGGAGGGAAAGTGATTTTCTTTGGAGATCCGAGGGAAGCTGAAGAATGGCTATCTTTGAGACCAGGTGACCAGATGGCTTGAGCCGGGCCAAGTGGGACTTGCTATGCTTGTCGAGATGCCGGATGTCCAGGTATGCAGTACGAATCCCCCTCTTGGTGAAAGGACTGGCAGATTGGGAAACTGGGACTAAACATTCCATTTTGAATACCTGAAGCCATGACGTAGGGAAGTCGATGCATTCGTTAACCTTCTGGACTGTCCGGAATTTCTTGTTGATAGTGTGAAGAGGTCTGATGGGAGTTAGTGGGGGAAATGTGGGTTGCTGCAGTTGTTTTACTTCTGTGTAGGTTAACCTTACCATCTCTAATTGTATGCACAGATAGCCCGTAACCATCAGCCACGGTATAACAGCTACACTTATACCTTTACAGGTTACTGATAAGTTTGCCCATGGGAGGGGACTACTCTCATGGAAGCCCCCACAGGGGGAAGTTTTGTTTTGTTGGATAAAAGTTACACAGCTTGCTAAACACTTTATGCAATGTACGAAATCCACGATATTGGTATATGGCTTTTATTATATACAGGGGATAAGTGGGGGAACCCTCTGCAAACATGTAAGGGTCTGCTTGTATGGCTGATCTGAAAGTAATGTCATGGAATATTAGAGTCATGGGCACCCCTTGCAAGAGAATTACTGTGTTTGCACATGTGAGGGAATTTGGACCGCACATTTTGTGCCTCCAGGAGACCCATCTCATGGCTGATACAGTTCATCGTTTAAAAAAACCATGGGTTCAATGGGCGGAGCACTCGTGGCACACGTCATATTCTCGAGGGGTTTCTATATTGGTTCATAGATCGGTACGGTGGAATGCAACCAAGACGGTGAAAGATACGGAGGGTAGATATGTATTTGTCCATGCATATATTAACTGTGTGCCCTTTGTCATCATAGGGATATATGCTCCACCTCCAGCAAACCTGTCAATACTGCAGATAGCAGTTACTTTTGTAGCGAATTACCCTGAAGCCAAGGTCATATGTATGGGAGATTTTAATCTTCTATTGAACCCTCATATTGATAAATCTATACCTCGGAACGAGGCTAGGGAGTTGCACTCATCCTCCAACTTGCAACGACTGATAGATGAGATGGGATGGGTGGAGTTATGGAGACTGAGACATCCCCAATCTCTTGAGTTCTCATGCTTTACTCCTGCTAGGGGGGTGTTGTGTTGTCTAGAATAGACTATATGTTTGGATCGGCTTCCCCGGCTTGTCCGAGGAAGACTGGTCAGAGGCCCTGGAGTCTCATACGTTGGTATCTCCTTCTGTCAATAATAGGTTGACCCAATTGTACATAATACACCAGTGTTACCTTACACCAACACTTCTACATCGTATGGGTCGGATGCCGAACTCAGAATGTCACAGGTGCCACTCGTCATGGGCAAACTTTATACAGCTCATTTGGGATTGCTCGCACATTAGTTCCTTCTGGGAGGGGGTACTTGAAGTTCTGAAGGATATTGTGTTGGCGCCCATACCCAAGACGCCGCAACTATGCCTGTTGGGACTGTTGCGGGAGGAGGAGTGGTCATTTCATACCCGGGTGTTTCTTAGGCATACACTGTTCTTGGCTCGCAAAAATATAGCCTTGAGATGGATGGCGGATAGACCTCCCACGGTTACGCAATGGAAATCCCTGGTTGATAATGTCATACCATTTGAGAGAGTGGTGTACAGAAATAGGAAATGTGTTAATAAATTCGGGAAGATCTGGGATGGCTGGCTTGCATCATCTGGGACCCTAGGTGTGGGAAACAATATGCACTCTTTATTACACTGATCGTCAAGGAGGTGAGGAGAGTGGGATAGGACGGTATGGTGAGCTAGTGTGGTGAGCAATTATACTTTTGTAACCTTCTTATCAATGTATGTATATATGATGTTAACTTGACCTATATCATAACCACCTGCCCATATATGGGAAGATACAATGTTTGAAATTTATTCTGTGATGTATGAAATGTCTGGAATAACATGTACTAATTCTATGTTCACTGTTATAAGATATGAAGTACGATTGTAAAGTTATTTCTTTTTTTTTTTCTTGTATTGCAAGCTTGGAGTTCAATAAAACGAGTATTAAAAAAAAAAAAAGGTACATCCTTTGCCTGGCTATTGTTTCTGTTATTATTGACTCTGGTTATTGACCTTGTGGTTCTATTCCTGGCATCAACTCCTAGCCTGTCTACTGACTACGATTCTGTCTCTGCCTCCAGCATGTCACATCCTTACTGCATTTCAAGTGATGGCCCCTGGATGCGTTCCTGCCTTCACCTACTTTGTTATAGGCACAATAGATATTTTAGCTATGGAAGAGTATGGAAAGTGGCAAGGGGATAATTTCCCTCTGGGCCTTACTTTCAGGTTATCTATCTATAGGTAGATGCACTAAGATACTGTAAAGAAAATGATAATGATTTTTGGTTGTTCGATGTGCTAATAATTGTATATTTGCAGAGATAGATTTACTTTGGTAGGTCAGAGTATGACAATTTTACATATTACCCAATGGAGAAACATTTTTTTGTACTTTAATGATGGACTGCCATGTGTATGGCAACAGATCATAGCGGAAATATTGCAGTTAATACAAAGGCTCTTTATCTGAAAATGCAACATGTTTTTGTACTTGTACTCCTCTTTAACCCTTTCCCATCGCTAATATGCCTATTTACGTCGGGAAAGGGCTTTTAAAGATGGTGCCCACTCAGAAGCCGAGCGGGCGCCATACCCTTCGAGTTGCACAGCAGGGACCCAGCGGCACTGCTTGCGATCAGAAGAATTTCTGATCGCAAGCATTTGACCCCTCAGATGCCGGTGTCAGATGTGACCACCGGCATCTGAAGTGTGTGGAGAAAGATTTATTCAAAACGTATATCACCCAAGTGAAAAAGTAATTGCCCCACTAAACCGAATACCTGGTTGTGCCATTCTCAGCAGCTACAACTGCAATCAAATGTTTGCGATAACTTGGGATGCGATTTTTGGCCCACTCTTCAATTGTTTTAACTTGGCTAAATTGGAGGATTTCCAGCATGAACTGCCAATTTAATATCTTGCCACAGCATCTCAATGGGATTTAAGTCACATCTCAGCCACTATAAGACCTTCATTTTGTTTCTTTTGAGCTATTTAGATGTGGACTTGTTTGTGTACGGATCACTGTTCTCCTGCATAACCCAAATGCG
The DNA here is from genome assembly GCF_050947455.1 of Rhinoderma darwinii. Classification (NCBI taxonomy): domain Eukaryota; kingdom Metazoa; phylum Chordata; class Amphibia; order Anura; family Rhinodermatidae; genus Rhinoderma; species Rhinoderma darwinii. The sequence goes on from NC_134696.1 coordinate 73,527,689, forward strand.
TGTGAGCTTCAGGTCACAAACTGACGGTGGACATTCCCCTTCAGGATTTTCTTTAGGCTGGGTTCACACGAGCATGTTACGTCCGTAATGGATGGAACGTATTTCGGCCGCAATCCCGGACTGAACACACTGCAGGGAGCCGGGCTCCTAGCATCATAGTTATGTACGACGCTAGGAGTCCCTGCCTCTCCGTGGAACTACTGTCCCGTACTGAAAACATGATTACAGTACGGGACAGTTTTCCTGCAGCGAGGCAGGGACTCCTAGCATCGTACATAACTATGATGCTAGGAGCCCGGCTCCCTGCAGTGTGTTCGGTCCGGGACTTGCGGCCGAAATACGTTCCATCCATTACGGACGTAACATGCTCGTGTGAACCCAGCCTTAGAGAGCAGAGTACATGGTTTAATCAAATATGAGAAGTTGTCTTGGTCCTGCAGAAGCAAAGCAGCCCAAGACCATCACACTACCACCACCATGTGTGACTGATAGTATGATGTTCTAATAGTGGAATGCGATGTTCGCTTTACTCTAGATGTAACTAGACCCATGCCTTTCAAAAAGCTCCACATTTGACTCATCAGTCCACAGAATATTATCCCAAAAGTCTTGGGGATTATCTAGATATTTTTTTTTGGGTTGTGAGACGTGTCTGTATGTTCTTTTTGGTCAGCAGTGTTTTACACATTAAAACGGCCCCATGAATGCCATTTTTGCCCAGTATCTCGTTTTATTGTGGAATTGTGTACATTGACCTTAATGGAGGCAAGTGATGCTTGCATTTCTTTATATGTTCGTCTGGGTTCTTTTGTGACCGCCTGGATTAGTAGTTGATACACTTTGGGTGAAATTTTGGTAGGTCGGCCAATTCTCAGAAGGTTCACCACTGTTCCAAGTTTTCTCCATTTGTGGAGAGTGGCTCTCACTTTGGTTTACTGGAGTTCCAGACCCTTAGGCCCCATTCACACGAGCGTGAATCACGTCCGTGTGGTGCGCATGGAAATCACACGCAGCACACGGACCCATTGATTTCAATGGGGCTGTTCACACATGCGTGAGTTGAAGTCAATGGGTGCGTAGAAACTACGCACTGCACACGGATGCACATCCAGGTGCGGTGCGTGATTTGCACATCAATTCGATTGAAAAAAAAATAAATATATATATATGTGCTTTGCGAGTGCGTGAATAACACACACCACTCGCAAAGCACACTGGTGCATAACGCCAAACACACGGACCAGATTCACGCGCGTGAATTTGATACGCTAGTGTGAATGGGGCCTTATGCCCTATTCACACGACAGGCATGCCCGGCCGCAGTAGGAACGATAGACCCCAAATGGGGCTATTCACACGACCGATTTTTTGACGGCCCGGAAAATCCGGCCATCAGAAAATGGGACATGCCCTATTTTCGGCTGTTCTCCCGGCCGCTCCGGGTCCCATAGAAGTCTATGGGGCCTGGTAACACACGGCCATCACTGGAATGTGTTCCGAGTGACGGCCGTGTGTTACCTCATTCGCTCTCTGTAGGAATGGAATACCCAATCCCCAGCCACAGCTTAGGCAACACGGTTGCTGGGGATTGTTGATTCCGCTCCAGGAGAAGTCCCTATATGGACACAGTGACGTAAGGGACTTGTGAAGCGGAATCCCTGGCGCTGTGGCTGGTGTTTCTGCTCCAGGAGAAGTCCCTGACTCACTGTCCATAAATGGACACATGGACGTCAGGGACTTCTGAAGCGGGATCCCTGGTGCTGTGGCCGGTGTTTCCGCTCCAGGAGGTCCCTGATGTCACTGTCCATATATGGACACAGTGACGACAGGGACTTCTGAAAAGGAATCCCCGGCGCTGTGTTTCTGCTCCAGGAGAAGTCCCTGACTTCACTGTCTATATATGGACATTGAAGTCAGGGACCCTCTCTGGAACGGTGGCGCTATCTACAGAAAGGTAGGGGGTGCCATTTATGGGGGGGGGTGCTATGCAAAAGGTTCCTGTGTAGAACTTCCTAGAGGGGGCTGTGTGGCACTACCTACGGGGGGCTGTGTGGCACTACCTACAGGGGGCTGTGCCACACAGCGCCCCTGTAGGTAATGCCACACAGCCCCCCTGTAGGTAGTGCCACACTGCTCCCCAGTAGGTAGTGCCACACTGCTCCCCAGTAGGTAGTGCCACACTGCTCCCCAGTAGGTAGTGCACCACAGCCCCGTGTAGGTAGTTTTACACAACCCCCTTTTACATAGAACATCCCATAGATGGCACCCCCCTACCTTCCTGTCGATAGCGCCACTTTAGGGGACCGTTCCAGGAGAAGTCCCTGAGTTTAATGTCCATATATGGAGAGTGAAATCAGGGAACGTCTCCTGAATCGGAATCACCGGCCACAGCGCAGGGGATTCCGCTTCAGGAGTAGGGGACTGCTCCATGAGAAGTCCCTGACATGTGTGTGCATATATGGACAGTAAAGTTAGGGACTTCTCCTGGAGCGAAATCCCCGGCCACAGCTTCGGCAATGCTGTGGCTGGGGATTAGGGATTTCGCTCCTACAGGGAGCAAAGGAATACCCTCCTCTTCCTTCCCACATGCACTTCGCTTTGTGAGGAGGAGAAGAGAGCGAGCGGCAGAAAGCTTGGCCGTCACTTGGATCACATCCGAGTGACAGCCGTGCTTTACACGGCCCCATAGACTTCTATGGCAGCTGTGCGGTCGGGAGAACGGCTGAGAATAGGGCATGTTCCATTTTTTTGACGGCCCGTAAACCCAGTTTACCGGGCCATCAAAAAATCGGCCGTGTGAATAGCCCCATTTGGGGTCTATTGTTCCTACTGCGGCTGTGTGATGGCCATTCAAGAAACAGCCGTTACATGGCCAGGAATCCCTGTCGTGTGAATAGGGCCTTAGCAATGGCTTTGTAACCCTTTCCAGACTATTAGACTTCAATTAATTTGTTTCACATCTGTATTTGAATCTCTTTAGAACGGGGCATCATGTGCTGCTTTTTGAGATTTTCAATCCTGCTTTACATTGCCAGTCAGCTTCTATTTTAAGTGATGTTTAGTTTCAACATGTCTGGCAGTAATAATGAGCAGGTGTGGCTAACGAAATGAAACCTAATATTCAATTGAATTTGTTTAACTGGTTAATTTAGTAGCTGAGGGGGGAATTACCTTTTAACATCATACCAGGTAGGGCTGAACAATATTTTTCCTTTAACCAGTTAGTGACCGCCCATAGGTGTTTTTACAGCGGCCACTAACAGGCTATATTCTGAGACTAGCCTTTTTACGGTGCTACATTAGCATAAAGTAGCTCCGCCGTCAGGAGGGAAAGCTGCCTGCTCTCAGCTACCGGATGTAGCTGAGGGCTTGGAGCACTGACTGGGGACTGTTGTTAGCGGTCCCCAAACCGGTGATCGTCGGCAATCAACGAATACCGGTGATCACCGTTATGACAATATTTGAAGTCAATATAAGCTTTTTATCTCCTCTCACTATGAATCTTTGGTGAGAAGAGATTAAAAAAAAAACTTAATGTTAAGCCCCCCCCCCCTTGCTGGAAAAAAATAAAATGGTGCACGCATGCACTGTAAGTGCAAGGCAGAGTCTGCCTGTAAATACTAACTGATGAAGGACCATTATAATTGGTCCGTGACATATAGTCACTGTGATATACCTATCACAGTGACCATAGTCTTATATTTAGTAAATACAGGATTTGTAGATAGAAGGAAGAAGGAAAAGGCTGGCACTGTTGAACCAGTAAATATTTGAATGGAGATTTTCAATGGCCTTTTTTGATGGATCACGGCAGTCAAATTGCCCCGGAGGTGCTCATCGACCAGTACAGCACAAACAACTTGATATGAAAAGATAGAAAGTATCGAGGCACTCATCGACTTTGCAACAAATTACTTTTATTCAGGATCTTGGTCTAGGATGTGGAATAAGCCTACAGCCGTTTCACGTGCGTACACGGTTTTTCAAGGCCCTCAACTTAACAGGATTTGTGCTGTTTCTTTACCTCCTCTCACTGTAATTGTTTTGTGAGAGGAGAGATACTGCTTGAAATCTTGTGCTGTGATACTGTGAAAAACACCACATATTCGCCTGTGTTCGCAGATTACCCGTAATCACCCCCAGATTACCCATAATCACCCCCAGATTACCCGTGATCTCCGTGATCTTTTCTTTCTTGCTGATTACGCTGTTATAATAGCAGTTATAGGCTGCTGTTTATCGTACATTTTTTGCTTTTTTGTTAGTCTTATACAAAAAAAAGAAACAACATTTAAAAAATGTAAATACAAAAAAAGTTAATTAGTGTAAATAAATCGCAGGAATCACAGGATGTTCACTGCGGAGCAGGCGTGCACCTTTTTATGCTCCAGCAGTTCAGGCAGCGATACGGACACTGCGTCAGAAGCAGAATTTTGCCACTGGACCCCCCAGCACTACTGTGGTGGATGCAGCCATCACCGTTGAAGCATCAGGAGCAGGGCCTAGTAATGGAGTACCTTCCGCAATGTGAAATCTTGCAGTTTCTTCCCCCCAAAGAATTTTTGCCATTTATAGCTACTCCAGGCATCAACACAGATGTCTCAAATTTTACCCCTATGACTTTTTTAAGTTGGTTATAGGCGATCAGGTCCTGGAACTAATTGCACTTCTCTGACAATTCCCAAATTCCCCCCAAGAAGTGACCCAGGCTATGATCACCACAACAAATTGAGTCCCCTTATCTCCCTCCCAAAAAAGTCATTCATAAATTTATATACCCCAGGCCAAAAACTAACGGTAGACGAGCCTCTTATGAGCTTCAGGGGCCGTCTATGCTTTCGCCAATACATCCCCTCTTTTATGGTGTGAAACTTTATCAGATGTGCGAGAGAACAACGGGCTACACCTGTGTTTTTTTTTATTTATGAGGGCAGGGACCACTACCTTAATCCCCCAGACTACCCATATGATATTGGCATTAGTGTGAAAATCGTCTGGGAACCCATGGTGCCATTCCTACAGAAAGGGTACCATGTGTACACGGACAACTACTACGCTATTGTCCCCCTATATAAGTCCCTCCTTACTGCTAGTACAGGGGCCTGTGGGACGGTATGTAAAAATAGAGCGGGCTTTCATCAACAACTGGTGTCCAGGCGAATAACAAGGGGTGCATCACTCTCATTTGCAAGTCACCAGTTGCTTGCTGTCAAGTGGAGTGACAAAAAGGAGGCGCACATGCTAACCACCGTGCATAAGGACACCACAGTGGCAGTAAGAGAGAGGGGCGCTACCACTGAGAAGAGGAAACCGGTCTGTGTATTGGACTACAAGAAATTCATGGGGAGGAGTCTACTTATCTGACTAGGTCGTACTATCTTACCTAATCAAACGTAACCTGTGGTGACCTGTGGGGTCAAAATGCTCACTATACCCCCCCCCCTGGTGATGTTTCCCAAATGGGGTCACTTTTGGGGGGTTTCCACTGATTTGGTCCGGCAGGAGCTTTGCAAATGTGACATGGCGCCGCCAAATTTGAGCTCCAAAAGCCAAATGGTGCTCCTGCCATTCTAAGCCTTGCCGTGTGTCCAAAAAGCAGTTTATTACCACATATGGGGTATTTCTGTGCTCAGAGGTTGCTTTACAAGTGCTGGGGTGCTTTTTCTCCTTTATTTATTGTGAAAATGGAAAAATCAGAGCTCAAACTACATTTTATTCGAAAAAATGTCGATTTTCATTTTCACGGTAAAAATCCACTAAAGTCAGCCAAAAAACTTGTGGGGTCAAAATGCTCGCTATACCCCTCGATAAAATCCTTGAGGGGTGTTGTTTCCCAAATGGGGTAATTTTTGGTGGTTTTCCACTTTTTTATGTTGACCTTCAAGTTGCAATATCTTGTGCAAAATATCATCTATTTCTCTACAATGCATTTTCTTTATCCTTGGCGGCCCTAATGAAATAAGCTCTCCCCGTATAACCGCATTGGGCGCTTCCCATATTATCGCCATGTATCCTTTATTAAGTTTTACTGTATTCGTACCTCAAGTTCTTATGCACTGTTTGGAAAGTGTGGTTCCTCACACACACTTAGGATGTTTATTTTTCATCTGGTTTCTGCAATAGATATGTTGTTTGGCAATAGTTCTTTAGATGGGCAATTATCCCTACCTGGAGACTGGGCCTCTATACCTTATTGCATCCATGCGAGCTTAGTGTGGAATTTGTATAGCAATTTTAACCTTGCTTATTTTTGCAATATTTTATGTTTTAAAGTTTCTGTTTTGGTGACACCTCACTTACATCCCAGCATTATTCACAATCCATTGTACATCTTCACATATGGCTACGGTTAAGGTTATTTCGCTGAATGCAAGGGGCTCAGCACACCACAAAAGCGAAGCCAGATATTCCCTGTTGTCAGGAGGGCCAAATCAGACATATTATTTTTGCAGGAGACTCATTTCCGCCACTCACATGTACCATCCCTGCCGCACACTTCCTTCTCTATGTGGCTTCATAGCGCACACTCCTCTGTCTCCAGGGGCACTAGCATAGCAATTAGTAGGAATATTCCCTTTACCCTCCTGGCCCAAAAAATTTACCCTGCAGCTAAATTCGGGTTTGTAAAGGGGAAGATTGGCGACACATTGATCACACTGGCAAACATACACACCCCCAATAGACATCAAGATAAATTGTTGGTGGGTGTTCTGCATGAGCTACACAATTTTAGGGATGGGATTTGGTTATTGGGTGGGGATTTCAATTGCTTTTTAGATCCTTCTCTGGATACCTCTTCTGCACATGTGTCTTTATCCCATAAGGCGGTCAGAACAGTAAAACGGATTATGACGGAACTACACTTGGTTGACCCTTGGAGACTCGCACACCCAGAGATAAGAGATTACACATTCTACTCTCCTGCCTATGGCACTTATCGATTATATCGACTGTATGTTTCAGATAGGCATCTCAATGCGGTTACGGCTACTGAGATAGCATCTATCTTGATATCAGATCATGCCCTAATCTCCTTGACCCTGTCCATATCATCTCATCAAATAGAACAGATACCGCCTATACTCAGCACATAGTGATCTTGCGAGATCACGATGTGCTGTCACTTACTCACATATTAACTTTACTGAAGTGTCCTGAGAGTGAATAGACATCACCTCCAGCCAGGACGCGATGTCTATTCACACTCCCGACACTTCGGTAACGTTTGTGTGTCACTTACTGACACAGCACATCGAGATCACGCTGTGATGTCATTCACAGCGTGATCTCGCGAGATCACGCATGCGGTCATTAAGTTCCACACAAACGTTACCGAAGTGTCGGGAAGGATTGTGAATAGACATCGCATCCTGGCTAGAAGCCATGTCTATTCACTCTCAGGACACTTCAGTAAAGTTAATGTGTGAGTAAGTGACAGCACATCGTGATCTCACAAGATCACGATGTGCTGAGTATATGAATGGAGAGAAGTGTATGACGCTGATTGGTCAGTGTCATAAACTTCTCTTTACAACGCCCACTTGGTCAAAAGCTAAAAAATGCCCAGTTGGGCATTAAGAAAGTCATTAGCATAAATCTAAAATAGGTTATAACTTGGTCAAAATTGATTGTTTTTCCAAATTAAAACCACTGCCGTTATCTATATTACAGTGCTGATCACATTATGTAGGAGATAGGCCACTTATAATGTGGTGATAGAGCCTCCTTAAGTCCTGTGAAACGCCTAAAGAGTTAAGAAACTTTGTGAATGCAGTTTTGAATACTTTGACGGTGCAGTTTTTAAAATGGGGCGATTCGTGGGGTCTATCTAATATATAAGGCCCCACTTCAGAACGGAACTGGTCCCTGTAAAAATAGCCTTTTTGTAAAGGATCTGCCAGGCACAGCTTCGGGGTTAACTCCCATAGGTAATCAGTCGGCACCTGAGTCTATGTCTCTGAGACTGACTCCAGCTTCCACCACTCAGGCTGGCAGGCTTAGGAGTGGGAGAGCCTATCGAAGCCTGGCCAGACTCAGCTAGCTCCCGCCCTCGGTCTATTTATACCTGCCTTTCCTGTTCCTCCTTTGCTTGTGATTCTTCTCGTGTGGTTTCCTGGCCTTGCTACAGCTTCTGACTATTTGATCCTGCTCCATACTGACCCTGGCTTACTGACTACTCTCCTGCTCTGCGTTTGGTACCTCGTACACTCCTGGTTTGACTCGGCTCGTTCACCTCTCTTGTTGCTCACAGTGTTGCCGTGGGCAACTGCCCCATTTCCCTTAGCTTTGTGTACCCTTGTCTGTTTGTCTCGTGCACTTACTGAGCGTAGGGACCGCCGCCCAGTTGTACCCCGTCGCCTAGGGCGGGTCGTTGCAAGTAGGCAGGGACAGAGTGGCGGGTAGATTAGGGCTCACTTGTCCGTTTCCCTACCCCTATCATTACACTTTTTACATTTTCTTGAAAATGTGAGAAATTGCTGCTAAAGTTCTAAGCCTGTAACATCCTAGAAAAATAAAAGAATGTTCAAATAATGATGCCAACATATAGTAGACATATGGAAAATGTAAACTAGTAACTATTTTGTGTGGTATTACTATCTGTTTTACAAGCAGATATTTATGAAAATGAAAATTTTCTAAAAATTTCGGTGTTTTTCACAAATAAATACTGAATTTATCGATCACATTTTTCCACTAATATAAAGTACAACATGTCACGAGAAAACAATCTCAGAATCGCTTTGATAGGTAAAAGCATTCCAAAGTTATTGCCACATAAAGTGACACATCAAATTTGAAAAAAATCGGCTTCGTCCTCAAGGCCAAAACAGGCTCAGTCCTGAAAGGGTTAATGTTATTTTGATAAGAGGCTGTCCAGCAAGTCTGGGGTCATTTATCTTCTGAAGAAGCAAAGGCTCAGAAAAGTTAAAAATCAACCTATCCAATCACTCTTTCCCAAGACAGAAGATATACACCCTTTAGATTTCCGTCAGATCCCATGTAACAAATATATAATGTGAACAGCCAGGTAAAGACACGATAGGTTATAATAACTAGAACTAGGCAAAACTGGGTCAGTTTTCCATTACTAGCAATCACTTTGCTGCTTTCATTTTCCAATCTGCTTGTTTCGAGGAAGGGATTTTTGCTCCTGGTAATATCTGCAGAGGATGATAAGGATCTCCATGAATGACAATGCAATCTAATGGCTGTTGGATTCTGCAAACTTTGCAATCTGTAAAAATAACTCGCTAAGAAGGTCATTATGTCCCCCACGTGATTTAACTCTTTTCTATGAAGCATCCATCATTGTGCTGTTGGAAAATTCTTCCATAAGCAATGTAAACATATTATAAACTTGCAGCAGTAGATTATTGATCATTTACATTCCTGCAGCTTCCGCATTGGTAGAGAACACTGACCAGTGCCATGACGATATCTGAAAAGTCACAAGGCACCCTTTATGTAGAGGCGGACACAGACTGCAGAGGGCCC